>NC_091818.1:9429848-9732878 GCF_041296235.1 Equus asinus
AGTAACTATCACTTTATTACAATGAAAAGTCAGTGTGCTGATCCCAGCTTGCAGGTAGCTGTAGGAACCTTTTCATATATGATATAAAACATTTCACTACAGCTATAGGAGACTATATATAAAGTTTATTAAATGAAAGAACACTGTGGTGTAACCAGATTGCTTGTAGCTATTTAGGAGTATCTTCATACAAGTCTTTTCAAACATTTCAGTGTATTCCATCCAGAATGGTTATCACTTCCATAAAACGAAAGAACGATGTTAAGAACCCAGCTGGAAAGTTGTCTTTTAGAAATATCTTTTTATAAGTCTTAACAAATATTGCGCTATGGTCATGACAGAATGATTTTAATATTCACTCAAGGAAAGAAGGATGAGCTGAACCCTTGTTTCCTAGTATCTGTTTAGGAAGAACTTCATAAAATACTTAAAAAATTACACTACAGACTTGAAAAATATCCATAAGATTCAGACACTAAAGGAACTCTGGTGAAACAAATGTGCTTACAGCTGTTTAGGGGCATATTCACATAAGATAGTTCAAACATTTCAGCATATGCCCTACAGATGACCTATCAATTACTAACAATGTGAGAACACTGTTCTAAGCCCAGTTTGCGGGTAGCTGTTTAGGAACATGTTCATATAAGACTTAACAAACATTTCATTGCATGTGGGACAGAATATATATAGCATTTGTTCACTGAGAGAAAACTGTGGTGAAACCATCTTACTTGCAGCCATTAAGGATCATCTTCGTATTAGTCATTATAACCATTTCAATATTTGCTGTTCTGATTCAATATGAGTTTCCAACAATGAAAGAAACACTGTGCTGAATCCAGCTTGCAAGTAAGTTTTAACTAACACTTCACTACAAGTGTCACAGAATATCTGCAATATTGTTTCACTGAAAGACCTCTGTGGTGAAAGCATCTTGAAGCTATTATTAGGAACATTTGTATTTAAGACATTTCTCACATTTCAGTATATGCCATAATGAATGGGTATCATTTTCCTACAATGAAAGAACACTGTGCTAAATAGAGCTCACAGATAGCTATCTAGGAACGTTTTTACATAAGACTTATCAAACATTTTACAATAGTCGTGACAGAATATACATAACATTCAGTCACTGAAAGAAAACTGTGGAGAAACAATCTTGCTTGTATATATTTAGAAACTTCTTCATGTTCACCATTTCAAGCATTTCCATATAAGACATACTGAATGAATATCACTTTGAGACAATGATATAACGTGCTGAAGCCAGATTGCAGGCAGCTGTTTAGGAACCTTTTCATAAGAGACTTATCATACATTTCACTACAAAGTATCTATTACATCCATTCAGTGAAAGAACACTATTGTGAAGCCTGATTGCTGGTAGCTAATTAGGAACATCTTGATATAAGGCTTTTCTAATATTTCAGTTTATGCCAAACAGAATGACTATCATTTTCTTAAAATGAAATAACACTGTGTTGAACTCATCTTGCAGGAAGCCATTTAGGGTTTCTTCATACAAAACACCAAACATGTCACTACTGCTCTGACAGAATCTCTGTAAGATTCCTTCACTGAGGAACACACTCTGGTGAAACCAGATTGCTCATAAGTTTTTAGGAATATCTTTATATAAGGCTATTCAAACACATCATATGCTGTACAGAATGATGATCACTTCCATTAAATTAAACAACATTGCGATGCAACCAGCTGGCACACGCTATTTATGAACATTTTGTGCGTGTCTTATCACACGTTTCTCTGCAGCCACAATGTGATAATTATTGCATTCATTCAATGAAATACTGTGTTGAAAAAGGCTGCTTGTGGCTGTTTAGAAACATCTTCATGTAAGTGTTCATGCAAGCCTTATCAAACATTTCACTACAGGCATGACAGAATATCTATAACATTCAATGTCTGTAAGAAGACTGTTGTGAAACCATTTTGCTTGTAGCTACTTAGGGACATCTTCATAAAACTTATCCAGCATTTCACTACGGGTGTGATAGACTATCTATAACATCCGTTCACTGAAAGAACATTGTCTGGAAAACTCCTAGCAAGTAGCTCTTAAGGAACATCTTCACATATGCCATTTCAAACATTTCAGTATATGCCACAAGGAACGGCTATCACTTTCTTACAATGAAAGCGCATTGTGCTTAATCAAGCCAACAGGTAGCTGTTTAGGGATATTTTCACATAAATCATATCAAACATTTGACTACAGATGTGACAATGTCTATAACATTTGTTATCTGAAAGAAAATTATGCAAAAACCATCTTCTTTTCACTGTTTAGGAACATCTGCACATAGTACACTTCAAATACTTAAGTATATTCCACACAGAGCGACTATCATTTTCACAAAATGAAAGAACACATGCTGAATCCAGTTTATGGGTAGCTGTTTAGGAACATCATATATCAAATATTTCACCACAGATGTGACAATATCTAGAACATTCATTCACTGAAAGAACACTGTGAAGAAACCATCTTGCTTGTTAGCTGTTTAAGAATATAAATAAAAGGCTCTTCAAACATATCACTTTATGCCATACAGAATGGCTATCATCTCCATAGCCAGAAAAGAATACTGTGATGAACCCAGCTTGCAAGTAATTGTTTATTAATATTTTGCTCAAGTCTTATCAGACATTTGCCTACAGTCATGACAGGATATCTTTAATGTCTATTCAATGTAATAACACTATATTTAAAAGAATTTCCTTGTAGCTGTTTAGAAACATCTTCATGTAAGACTTATTAAACATTCCTTTGCAGGAATGACAGAATCTCTAAACATTCACTCATTGAATGAACACAGGGATGAAAGCAGTTTTCTTGTAACTGTTGAGGAACATCTTCATATAAAGCTTTTCAAGCATTTCAGTATATGGCATACAGCATGGCCATACCCTTCTTACAAGGAAAGAAGGTTGTGTTTAATAGCTTTCAGGTAGATTATTAGGAGCATTTTTATGTAAGACCTATTGAACATTTAACTACAGGCATGACAGAATATCTATTACATCCATTCAATGAAAGAACACTATGGTGAAAGTGGCTTGGTTTGACTGTTAAGGAAGATCTTCATTTAAGTCCTTTTCAGCATTTCTGTATATGCCATACTAAACGGCTGTCACTATCTTATGATGAAATTATTCTGTCCTGAACACGTCTTGTTGGATTCTATTTAGGAACATCTTCATATAAGACCTCTCTAACATTTAAGCATATGCCATACAGAATGGCTCTCACTTACTTACAGTTAAAGGACACTGTGCTAAACCCGGCTTGCTGGCGGCTGTTTGAAACCTCTTCATATAAGACTTATTAAACATTTCACTACAGGCATGACAGACTAGCTATAACACTCGTTCACTGAAAGAACACTGTGGTGAAGCCAGATTACTTCTGGCGCCTTGGGAATGTCTTCGTATAAGGCTCTTCAAACACTTCATTATGCCTACAGAATGGCTATCACTTCCATATCCAGAAAGAACGTTCTGATGAAACCAGTGGCTCTTTATGAGCATTTCATTTATGTCTTATCAAACGTTTCTCTACAGCCGCAACATGATATCCATAACATTCATTCAAGGAAACCACACTATGTTGAAAAAGCTTGCTTGTAGCTGTTCAGGAACACTCTCACCTAAGACATCAAATAGTTCTCTTGAGGCATGACAGAATACGTATAACATTCATTTTCTGAATGAACACTGTGGTGAAAACACCTTGCTTGCAGCTGTTTAGGGGAATCTTCAAATAAGTCCTATCAAACATTTCACTACGGGCATGATGGAATATCTATAACATTCACACATTGAAAGAATGCTGTGGTGAAACCAACTTCCTTGTAGCTTTTAAGGAACATCTTCATGTAAGTCTTTTCTAGCATTTCAGTATGAGCCATAGAGAACAGCTATACTTTCTTAAAATGAAACAACATTGTACCTAACTCAGCTTTCAGGTAGACTTATAGTAACATTTTCATGTAAGATTTATTGAAAATTTCACAACATGTGCGACAGAATATCTATTACATTAATTCAATGAAAGATCACTATTGTGAAACCAGCTTGCTTGTATCTCTTTAGAAATACACTCATATAAGTCTTTTCTGACATTTCAGTGTATGCCATACAAAGTAACTATCACTTTATTACAATGAAAAGTCAGTGTGCTGATCCCAGCTTGCAGGTAGCTGTAGGAACATTTTCATATATGATATAAAACATTTCACTACAGCTATAGGAGACTATATATAAAGTTTATTAAATGAAAGAACACTGTGGTGTAACCAGATTGCTTGTAGCTATTTAGGAGTATCTTCATACAAGTCTTTTCAAACATTTCAGTGTATTCCATCCAGAATGGTTATCACTTCCATAAAACGAAAGAACGATGTTAAGAACCCAGCTGGAAAGTTGTCTTTTAGAAATATCTTTTTATAAGTCTTAACAAATATTGCGCTATGGTCATGACAGAATGATTTTAATATTCACTCAAGGAAAGAAGGATGAGCTGAACCCTTGTTTCCTAGTATCTGTTTAGGAAGAACTTCATAAAATACTTAAAAAATTACACTACAGACTTGAAAAATATCCATAAGATTCAGACACTAAAGGAACTCTGGTGAAACAAATGTGCTTACAGCTGTTTAGGGGCATATTCACATAAGACAGTTCAAACATTTCAGCATATGCCCTACAGATGACCTATCAATTACTAACAATGTGAGAACACTGTTCTAAGCCCAGTTTGCGGGTAGCTGTTTAGGAACATGTTCATATAAGACTTAACAAACATTTCATTGCATGTGGGACAGAATATATATAGCATTTGTTCACTGAGAGAAAACTGTGGTGAAACCATCTTACTTGCAGCCATTATGGATCATCTTCGTATTAGTCATTATAACCATTTCAATATTTGCTGTTCTGATTGAATATGAGTTTCCAACAATGAAAGAAACACTGTGCTGAATCCAGCTTGCAAGTAAGTTTTAACTAACACTTCACTACAAGTGTCACGGAATATCTGCAATATTGTTTCACTGAAAGACCTCTGTGGTGAAAGCATCTTGAAGCTATTATTAGGAACATTTTTATTTGAGACATTTCTCACATTTCAGTATATGCCATAATGAATGGGTATCATTTTCCTACAATGAAAGAACACTGTGCTAAATAGAGCTCACAGATAGCTATCTAGGAACGTTTTTACATAAGACTTATCAAACATTTTACAATAGTCGTGACAGACTATACATAACATTCAGTCACTGAAAGAAAACTGTGGAGAAACAATCTTGCTTGTATATATTTAGAAACTTCTTCATGTTCACCATTTCAAGCATTTCCGTATAAGACATACTGAATGAATATCACTTTGAGACAATGATATAACGTGCTGAAGCCAGATTGCAGGCAGCTGTTTAGGAACCTTTTCATAAGAGACTTATCATACATTTCACTACAAAGTATCTATTACATCCATTCAGTGAAAGAACACTATTGTGATGCCAGATTGCTGGTAGCTAATTAGGAACATCTTGATATAAGGCTTTTCTAATATTTCAGTTTATGCCAAACAGAATGACTATCATTTTCTTAAAATGAAATAACACTGTGTTGAACTCATCTTGCAGGAAGCCATTTAGGGTTTCTTCATACAAAACACCAAACATGTCACTACTGCTCTGACAGAATCTCTGTAAGATTCCTTCACTGAGGAACACACTCTGGTGAAACCAGATTGCTCATAAGTTTTTAGGAATATCTTTATATAAGGCTATTCAAACACATCATATGCTGTACAGAATGATGATCACTTCCATTAAATTAAACAACATTGCGATGCAACCAGCTGGCACACGCTATTTATGAACATTTTGTGCGTGTCTTATCAAACGTTTCTCTGCAGCCACAATGTGATAATTATTGCATTCATTCAATGAAATACTGTGTTGAAAAAGCCTGCTTGTGGCTGTTTAGAAACATCTTCATGTAAGTGTTCATGCAAGCCTTATCAAACATTTCACTACAGGCATGACAGAATATCTATAACATTCAATGTCTGTAAGAAGACTGCTGTGAAACCATTTTGCTTGTAGCTACTTAGGGACATCTTCATAAAACTTATCCAGCATTTCACTACGGGTGTGATAGACTATCTATAACATCCGTTCACTGAAAGAACATTGTCTGGAAAACACCTAGCAAGTAGCTCTTAAGGAACATCTTCACATATGCCATTTCAAACATTTCAGTATATGCCACAAGGAACGGCTATCACTTTCTTACAATGAAAGAGCATTGTGCTTAATCAAGCCAACAGGTAGCTGTTTAGGGATATTTTCACATAAATCATATCAAACATTTGACTACAGATGTGACAATGTCTATAACATTTGTTATCTGAAAGAAAATTATGCAAAAACCATCTTCTTTTCACTGTTTAGGAACATCTGCACATAGTACACTTCAAATACTTAAGTATATTCCACACAGAGCGACTATCATTTTCACAAAATGAAAGAACACATGCTGAATCCAGTTTATGGGTAGCTGTTTAGGAACATCATATATCAAATATGTCACCACAGATGTGACAATATCTAGAACATTCATTCACTGAAAGAACACTGTGAAGAAACCATCTTGCTTGTTAGCTGTTTAAGAATATAAATAAAAGGCTCTTCAAACATATCACTTTATGCCATACAGAATGGCTATCATCTCCATAGCCAGAAAAGAATACTGTGATGAACCCAGCTTGCAAGTAATTGTTTATTAATATTTTGCTCAAGTCTTATCAGACATTTGCCTACAGTCATGACAGGATATCTTTAATGTCTATTCAATGTAATAACACTGTATTTAAAAGAATTTCCTTGTAGCTGTTTAGAAACATCTTCATGTAAGACTTATTAAACATTCCTTTGCAGGAATGACAGAATCTCTAAACATTCACTCATTGAATGAACACAGGGATGAAAGCAGTTTTCTTGTAACTGTTGAGGAACATCTTCATATAAAGCTTTTCAAGCATTTCAGTATATGGCATACAGCATGGCCATACCCTTCTTACAAGGAAAGAAGGTTGTGTTTAATAGCTTTCAGGTAGATTATTAGGAGCATTTTTATGTAAGACCTATTGAACATTTAACTACAGGCATGACAGAATATCTATTACATCCATTCAATGAAAGAACACTATGGTGAAAGTGGCTTGGTTTGACTGTTAAGGAAGATCTTCATTTAAGTCCTTTTCAGCATTTCTGTATATGCCATACTAAACGGCTGTCACTATCTTATGATGAAATTATTCTGTCCTGAACACGTCTTGTTGGATTCTATTTAGGAACATCTTCATATAAGACCTCTCTAACATTTAAGCATATGCCATACAGAAGGGCTCTCACTTACTTACAGTTAAAGGACACTGTGCTAAACCCGGCTTGCTGGCGGCTGTTTGAAACCTCTTCATATAAGACTTATTAAACATTTCACTACAGGCATGACAGACTAGCTATAACACTCGTTCACTGAAAGAACACTGTGGTGAAGCCAGATTACTTCTGGCGCCTTGGGAATGTCTTCGTATAAGGCTCTTCAAACACTTCATTATGCCTACAGAATGGCTATCACTTCCATATCCAGAAAGAACGTTCTGATGAAACCAGTGGCTCTTTATGAGCATTTCATTTATGTCTTATCAAACGTTTCTCTACAGCCGCAACATGATATCCATAACATTCATTCAAGGAAACCACACTATGTTGAAAAAGCTTGCTTGTAGCTGTTCAGGAACACTCTCACCTAAGACATCAAATAGTTCTCTTGAGGCATGACAGAATACGTATAACATTCATTTTCTGAATGAACACTGTGGTGAAAACACCTTGCTTGCAGCTGTTTAGGGGAATCTTCAAATAAGTCCTATCAAACATTTCACTACGGGCATGATGGAATATCTATAACATTCACTCATTGAAAGAATGCTGTGGTGAAACCAACTTCCTTGTAGCTTTTAAGGAACATCTTCATGTAAGTCTTTTCTAGCATTTCAGTATGAGCCATAGAGAACAGCTATACTTTCTTAAAATGAAACAACATTGTACCTAACTCAGCTTTCAGGTAGACTTATAGTAACATTTTCATGTAAGATTTATTGAAAATTTCACAACATGTGCGACAGAATATCTATTACATTAATTCAATGAAAGATCACTATTGTGAAACCAGCTTGCTTGTATCTCTTTAGAAATACACTCATATAAGTCTTTTCTGACATTTCAGTGTATGCCATACAAAGTAACTATCACTTTATTACAATGAAAAGTCAGTGTGCTGATCCCAGCTTGCAGGTAGCTGTAGGAACATTTTCATATATGATATAAAACATTTCACTACAGCTATAGGAGACTATATATAAAGTTTATTAAATGAAAGAACACTGTGGTGTAACCAGATTGCTTGTAGCTATTTAGGAGTATCTTCATACAAGTCTTTTCAAACATTTCAGTGTATTCCATCCAGAATGGTTATCACTTCCATAAAATGAAAGAACGATGTTAAGAACCCAGCTGGAAAGTTGTCTTTTAGAAATATCTTTTTATAAGTCTTAACAAATATTGCGCTATGGTCATGACAGAATGATTTTAATATTCACTCAAGGAAAGAAGGATGAGCTGAACCCTTGTTTCCTAGTATCTGTTTAGGAAGAACTTCATAAAATACTTAAAAAATTACACTACAGACTTGAAAAATATCCATAAGATTCAGACACTAAAGGAACTCTGGTGAAACAAATGTGCTTACAGCTGTTTAGGGGCATATTCACATAAGACAGTTCAAACATTTCAGCATATGCCCTACAGATGACCTATCAATTACTAACAATGTGAGAACACTGTTCTAAGCCCAGTTTGCGGGTAGCTGTTTAGGAACATGTTCATATAAGACTTAACAAACATTTCATTGCATGTGGGACAGAATATATATAGCATTTGTTCACTGAGAGAAAACTGTGGTGAAACCATCTTACTTGCAGCCATTACGGATCATCTTCGTATTAGTCATTATAACCATTTCAATATTTGCTGTTCTGATTGAATATGAGTTTCCAACAATGAAAGAAACACTGTGCTGAATCCAGCTTGCAAGTAAGTTTTAACTAACACTTCACTACAAGTGTCACAGAATATCTGCAATATTGTTTCACTGAAAGACCTCTGTGGTGAAAGCATCTTGAAGCTATTATTAGGAACATTTGTATTTAAGACATTTCTCACATTTCAGTATATGCCATAATGAATGGGTATCATTTTCCTACAATGAAAGAACACTGTGCTAAATAGAGCTCACAGATAGCTATCTAGGAACGTTTTTACATAAGACTTATCAAACATTTTACAATAGTCGTGACAGAATATACATAACATTCAGTCACTGAAAGAAAACTGTGGAGAAACAATCTTGCTTGTATATATTTAGAAACTTCTTCATGTTCACCATTTCAAGCATTTCCATATAAGACATACTGAATGAATATCACTTTGAGACAATGATATAACGTGCTGAAGCCAGATTGCAGGCAGCTGTTTAGGAACCTTTTCATAAGAGACTTATCATACATTTCACTACAAAGTATCTATTACATCCATTCAGTGAAAGAACACTATTGTGAAGCCAGATTGCTGGTAGCTAATTAGGAACATCTTGATATAAGGCTTTTCTAATATTTCAGTTTATGCCAAACAGAATGACTATCATTTTCTTAAAATGAAATAACACTGTGTTGAACTCATCTTGCAGGAAGCCATTTAGGGTTTCTTCATACAAAACACCAAACATGTCACTACTGCTCTGACAGAATCTCTGTAAGATTCCTTCACTGAGGAACACACTCTGGTGAAACCAGATTGCTCATAAGTTTTTAGGAATATCTTTATATAAGGCTATTCAAACACATCATATGCTATACAGAACGATGATCACTTCCATTAAATTAAACAACATTGCGATGCAACCAGCTGGCACACGCTATTTATGAACATTTTGTGCGTGTCTTATCAAACGTTTCTCTGCAGCCACAATGTGATAATTATTGCATTCATTCAATGAAATACTGTGTTGAAAAAGGCTGCTTGTGGCTGTTTAGAAACATCTTCATGTAAGTGTTCATGCAAGCCTTATCAAACATTTCACTACAGGCATGACAGAATATCTATAACATTCAATGTCTGTAAGAAGACTGCTGTGAAACCATTTTGCTTGTAGCTACTTAGGGACATCTTCATAAAACTTATCCAGCATTTCACTACGGGTGTGATAGACTATCTATAACATCCGTTCACTGAAAGAACATTGTCTGGAAAACACCTAGCAAGTAGCTCTTAAGGAACATCTTCACATATGACATTTCAAACATTTCAGTATATGCCACATGGAACGGCTATCACTTTCTTACAATGAAAGAGCATTGTGCTTAATCAAGCCAACAGGTAGCTGTTTAGGGATATTTTCACATAAATCATATCAAACATTTGACTACAGATGTGACAATGTCTATAACATTTGTTATCTGAAAGAAAATTATGCAAAAACCATCTTCTTTTCACTGTTTAGGAACATCTGCACATAGTACACTTCAAATACTTAAGTATATTCCACACAGAGCGACTATCATTTTCACAAAATGAAAGAACACATGCTGAATCCAGTTTATGGGTAGCTGTTTAGGAACATCATATATCAAATATGTCACCACAGATGTGACAATATCTAGAACATTCATTCACTGAAAGAACACTGTGAAGAAACCATCTTGCTTGTTAGCTGTTTAAGAATATAAATAAAAGGCTCTTCAAACATATCACTTTATGCCATACAGAATGGCTATCATCTCCATAGCCAGAAAAGAATACTGTGATGAACCCAGCTTGCAAGTAATTGTTTATTAATATTTTGCTCAAGTCTTATCAGACATTTGCCTACAGTCATGACAGGATATCTTTAATGTCTATTCAATGTAATAACACTGTATTTAAAAGAATTTCCTTGTAGCTGTTTAGAAACATCTTCATGTAAGACTTATTAAACATTCCTTTGCAGGAATGACAGAATCTCTAAACATTCACTCATTGAATGAACACAGGGATGAAAGCAGTTTTCTTGTAACTGTTGAGGAACATCTTCATATAAAGCTTTTCAAGCATTTCAGTATATGGCATACAGCATGGCCATACCCTTCTTACAAGGAAAGAAGGTTGTGTTTAATAGCTTTCAGGTAGATTATTAGGAGCATTTTTATGTAAGACCTATTGAACATTTAACTACAGGCATGACAGAATATCTATTACATCCATTCAATGAAAGAACACTATGGTGAAAGTGGCTTGGTTTGACTGTTAAGGAAGATCTTCATTTAAGTCCTTTTCAGCATTTCTGTATATGCCATACTAAACGGCTGTCACTATCTTATGATGAAATTATTCTGTCCTGAACACGTCTTGTTGGATTCTATTTAGGAACATCTTCATATAAGACCTCTCTAACATTTAAGCATATGCCATACAGAAGGGCTCTCACTTACTTACAGTTAAAGGACACTGTGCTAAACCCGGCTTGCTGGCGGCTGTTTGAAACCTCTTCATATAAGACTTATTAAACATTTCACTACAGGCATGACAGACTAGCTATAACACTCGTTCACTGAAAGAACACTGTGGTGAAGCCAGATTACTTCTGGCGCCTTGGGAATGTCTTCGTATAAGGCTCTTCAAACACTTCATTATGCCTACAGAATGGCTATCACTTCCATATCCAGAAAGAACGTTCTGATGAAACCAGTGGCTCTTTATGAGCATTTCATTTATGTCTTATCAAACGTTTCTCTACAGCCGCAACATGATATCCATAACATTCATTCAAGGAAACCACACTATGTTGAAAAAGCTTGCTTGTAGCTGTTCAGGAACACTCTCACCTAAGACATCAAATAGTTCTCTTGAGGCATGACAGAATACGTATAACATTCATTTTCTGAATGAACACTGTGGTGAAAACACCTTGCTTGCAGCTGTTTAGGGGAATCTTCAAATAAGTCCTATCAAACATTTCACTACGGGCATGATGGAATATCTATAACATTCACTCATTGAAAGAATGCTGTGGTGAAACCAACTTCCTTGTAGCTTTTAAGGAACATCTTCATGTAAGTCTTTTCTAGCATTTCAGTATGAGCCATAGAGAACAGCTATACTTTCTTAAAATGAAACAACATTGTACCTAACTCAGCTTTCAGGTAGACTTATAGTAACATTTTCATGTAAGATTTATTGAAAATTTCACAACATGTGCGACAGAATATCTATTACATTAATTCAATGAAAGATCACTATTGTGAAACCAGCTTGCTTGTATCTCTTTAGAAATACACTCATATAAGTCTTTTCTGACATTTCAGTGTATGCCATACAAAGTAACTATCACTTTATTACAATGAAAAGTCAGTGTGCTGATCCCAGCTTGCAGGTAGCTGTAGGAACATTTTCATATATGATATAAAACATTTCACTACAGCTATAGGAGACTATATATAAAGTTTATTAAATGAAAGAACACTGTGGTGTAACCAGATTGCTTGTAGCTATTTAGGAGTATCTTCATACAAGTCTTTTCAAACATTTCAGTGTATTCCATCCAGAATGGTTATCACTTCCATAAAACGAAAGAACGATGTTAAGAACCCAGCTGGAAAGTTGTCTTTTAGAAATATCTTTTTATAAGTCTTAACAAATATTGCGCTATGGTCATGACAGAATGATTTTAATATTCACTCAAGGAAAGAAGGATGAGCTGAACCCTTGTTTCCTAGTATCTGTTTAGGAAGAACTTCATAAAATACTTAAAAAATTACACTACAGACTTGAAAAATATCCATAAGATTCAGACACTAAAGGAACTCTGGTGAAACAAATGTGCTTACAGCTGTTTAGGGGCATATTCACATAAGACAGTTCAAACATTTCAGCATATGCCCTACAGATGACCTATCAATTACTAACAATGTGAGAACACTGTTCTAAGCCCAGTTTGCGGGTAGCTGTTTAGGAACATGTTCATATAAGACTTAACAAACATTTCATTGCATGTGGGACAGAATATATATAGCATTTGTTCACTGAGAGAAAACTGTGGTGAAACCATCTTACTTGCAGCCATTACGGATCATCTTCGTATTAGTCATTATAACCATTTCAATATTTGCTGTTCTGATTGAATATGAGTTTCCAACAATGAAAGAAACACTGTGCTGAATCCAGCTTGCAAGTAAGTTTTAACTAACACTTCACTACAAGTGTCACGGAATATCTGCAATATTGTTTCACTGAAAGACCTCTGTGGTGAAAGCATCTTGAAGCTATTATTAGGAACATTTTTATTTGAGACATTTCTCACATTTCAGTATATGCCATAATGAATGGGTATCATTTTCCTACAATGAAAGAACACTGTGCTAAATAGAGCTCACAGATAGCTATCTAGGAACGTTTTTACATAAGACTTATCAAACATTTTACAATAGTCGTGACAGACTATACATAACATTCAGTCACTGAAAGAAAACTGTGGAGAAACAATCTTGCTTGTATATATTTAGAAACTTCTTCATGTTCACCATTTCAAGCATTTCCATATAAGACATACTGAATGAATATCACTTTGAGACAATGATATAACGTGCTGAAGCCAGATTGCAGGCAGCTGTTTAGGAACCTTTTCATAAGAGACTTATCATACATTTCACTACAAAGTATCTATTACATCCATTCAGTGAAAGAACACTATTGTGAAGCCAGATTGCTGGTAGCTAATTAGGAACATCTTGATATAAGGCTTTTCTAATATTTCAGTTTATGCCAAACAGAATGACTATCATTTTCTTAAAATGAAATAACACTGTGTTGAACTCATCTTGCAGGAAGCCATTTAGGGTTTCTTCATACAAAACACCAAACATGTCACTACTGCTCTGACAGAATCTCTGTAAGATTCCTTCACTGAGGAACACACTCTGGTGAAACCAGATTGCTCATAAGTTTTTAGGAATATCTTTATATAAGGCTATTCAAACACATCATATGCTGTACAGAATGATGATCACTTCCATTAAATTAAACAACATTGCGATGCAACCAGCTGGCACACGCTATTTATGAACATTTTGTGCGTGTCTTATCAAACGTTTCTCTGCAGCCACAATGTGATAATTATTGCATTCATTCAATGAAATACTGTGTTGAAAAAGCCTGCTTGTGGCTGTTTAGAAACATCTTCATGTAAGTGTTCATGCAAGCCTTATCAAACATTTCACTACAGGCATGACAGAATATCTATAACATTCAATGTCTGTAAGAAGACTGTTGTGAAACCATTTTGCTTGTAGCTACTTAGGGACATCTTCATAAAACTTATCCAGCATTTCACTACGGGTGTGATAGACTATCTATAACATCCGTTCACTGAAAGAACATTGTCTGGAAAACACCTAGCAAGTAGCTCTTAAGGAACATCTTCACATATGCCATTTCAAACATTTCAGTATATGCCACAAGGAACGGCTATCACTTTCTTACAATGAAAGAGCATTGTGCTTAATCAAGCCAACAGGTAGCTGTTTAGGGATATTTTCACATAAATCATATCAAACATTTGACTACAGATGTGACAATGTCTATAACATTTGTTATCTGAAAGAAAATTATGCAAAAACCATCTTCTTTTCACTGTTTAGGAACATCTGCACATAGTACACTTCAAATACTTAAGTATATTCCACACAGAGCGACTATCATTTTCACAAAATGAAAGAACACATGCTGAATCCAGTTTATGGGTAGCTGTTTAGGAACATCATATATCAAATATGTCACCACAGATGTGACAATATCTAGAACATTCATTCACTGAAAGAACACTGTGAAGAAACCATCTTGCTTGTTAGCTGTTTAAGAATATAAATAAAAGGCTCTTCAAACATATCACTTTATGCCATACAGAATGGCTATCATCTCCATAGCCAGAAAAGAATACTGTGATGAACCCAGCTTGCAAGTAATTGTTTATTAATATTTTGCTCAAGTCTTATCAGACATTTGCCTACAGTCATGACAGGATATCTTTAATGTCTATTCAATGTAATAACACTGTATTTAAAAGAATTTCCTTGTAGCTGTTTAGAAACATCTTCATGTAAGACTTATTAAGCATTCCTTTGCAGGAATGACAGAATCTCTAAACATTCACTCATTGAATGAACACAGGGATGAAAGCAGTTTTCTTGTAACTGTTGAGGAACATCTTCATATAAAGCTTTTCAAGCATTTCAGTATATGGCATACAGCATGGCCATACCCTTCTTACAAGGAAAGAAGGTTGTGTTTAATAGCTTTCAGGTAGATTATTAGGAGCATTTTTATGTAAGACCTATTGAACATTTAACTACAGGCATGACAGAATATCTATTACATCCATTCAATGAAAGAACACTATGGTGAAAGTGGCTTGGTTTGACTGTTAAGGAAGATCTTCATTTAAGTCCTTTTCAGCATTTCTGTATATGCCATACTAAACGGCTGTCACTATCTTATGATGAAATTATTCTGTCCTGAACACGTCTTGTTGGATTCTATTTAGGAACATCTTCATATAAGACCTCTCTAACATTTAAGCATATGCCATACAGAAGGGCTCTCACTTACTTACAGTTAAAGGACACTGTGCTAAACCCGGCTTGCTGGCGGCTGTTTGAAACCTCTTCATATAAGACTTATTAAACATTTCACTACAGGCATGACAGACTAGCTATAACACTCGTTCACTGAAAGAACACTGTGGTGAAGCCAGATTACTTCTGGCGCCTTGGGAATGTCTTCGTATAAGGCTCTTCAAACACTTCATTATGCCTACAGAATGGCTATCACTTCCATATCCAGAAAGAACGTTCTGATGAAACCAGTGGCTCTTTATGAGCATTTCATTTATGTCTTATCAAACGTTTCTCTACAGCCGCAACATGATATCCATAACATTCATTCAAGGAAACCACACTATGTTGAAAAAGCTTGCTTGTAGCTGTTCAGGAACACTCTCACCTAAGACATCAAATAGTTCTCTTGAGGCATGACAGAATACGTATAACATTCATTTTCTGAATGAACACTGTGGTGAAAACACCTTGCTTGCAGCTGTTTAGGGGAATCTTCAAATAAGTCCTATCAAACATTTCACTACGGGCATGATGGAATATCTATAACATTCACACATTGAAAGAATGCTGTGGTGAAACCAACTTCCTTGTAGCTTTTAAGGAACATCTTCATGTAAGTCTTTTCTAGCATTTCAGTATGAGCCATAGAGAACAGCTATACTTTCTTAAAATGAAACAACATTGTACCTAACTCAGCTTTCAGGTAGACTTATAGTAACATTTTCATGTAAGATTTATTGAAAATTTCACAACATGTGCGACAGAATATCTATTACATTAATTCAATGAAAGATCACTATTGTGAAACCAGCTTGCTTGTATCTCTTTAGAAATACACTCATATAAGTCTTTTCTGACATTTCAGTGTATGCCATACAAAGTAACTATCACTTTATTACAATGAAAAGTCAGTGTGCTGATCCCAGCTTGCAGGTAGCTGTAGGAACATTTTCATATATGATATAAAACATTTCACTACAGCTATAGGAGACTATATATAAAGTTTATTAAATGAAAGAACACTGTGGTGTAACCAGATTGCTTGTAGCTATTTAGGAGTATCTTCATACAAGTCTTTTCAAACATTTCAGTGTATTCCATCCAGAATGGTTATCACTTCCATAAAATGAAAGAACGATGTTAAGAACCCAGCTGGAAAGTTGTCTTTTAGAAATATCTTTTTATAAGTCTTAACAAATATTGCGCTATGGTCATGACAGAATGATTTTAATATTCACTCAAGGAAAGAAGGATGAGCTGAACCCTTGTTTCCTAGTATCTGTTTAGGAAGAACTTCATAAAATACTTAAAAAATTACACTACAGACTTGAAAAATATCCATAAGATTCAGACACTAAAGGAACTCTGGTGAAACAAATGTGCTTACAGCTGTTTAGGGGCATATTCACATAAGACAGTTCAAACATTTCAGCATATGCCCTACAGATGACCTATCAATTACTAACAATGTGAGAACACTGTTCTAAGCCCAGTTTGCGGGTAGCTGTTTAGGAACATGTTCATATAAGACTTAACAAACATTTCATTGCATGTGGGACAGAATATATATAGCATTTGTTCACTGAGAGAAAACTGTGGTGAAACCATCTTACTTGCAGCCATTACGGATCATCTTCGTATTAGTCATTATAACCATTTCAATATTTGCTGTTCTGATTGAATATGAGTTTCCAACAATGAAAGAAACACTGTGCTGAATCCAGCTTGCAAGTAAGTTTTAACTAACACTTCACTACAAGTGTCACGGAATATCTGCAATATTGTTTCACTGAAAGACCTCTGTGGTGAAAGCATCTTGAAGCTATTATTAGGAACATTTTTATTTGAGACATTTCTCACATTTCAGTATATGCCATAATGAATGGGTATCATTTTCCTACAATGAAAGAACACTGTGCTAAATAGAGCTCACAGATAGCTATCTAGGAACGTTTTTACATAAGACTTATCAAACATTTTACAATAGTCGTGACAGACTATACATAACATTCAGTCACTGAAAGAAAACTGTGGAGAAACAATCTTGCTTGTATATATTTAGAAACTTCTTCATGTTCACCATTTCAAGCATTTCCGTATAAGACATACTGAATGAATATCACTTTGAGACAATGATATAACGTGCTGAAGCCAGATTGCAGGCAGCTGTTTAGGAACCTTTTCATAAGAGACTTATCATACATTTCACTACAAAGTATCTATTACATCCATTCAGTGAAAGAACACTATTGTGATGCCAGATTGCTGGTAGCTAATTAGGAACATCTTGATATAAGGCTTTTCTAATATTTCAGTTTATGCCAAACAGAATGACTATCATTTTCTTAAAATGAAATAACACTGTGTTGAACTCATCTTGCAGGAAGCCATTTAGGGTTTCTTCATACAAAACACCAAACATGTCACTACTGCTCTGACAGAATCTCTGTAAGATTCCTTCACTGAGGAACACACTCTGGTGAAACCAGATTGCTCATAAGTTTTTAGGAATATCTTTATATAAGGCTATTCAAACACATCATATGCTGTACAGAATGATGATCACTTCCATTAAATTAAACAACATTGCGATGCAACCAGCTGGCACACGCTATTTATGAACATTTTGTGCGTGTCTTATCAAACGTTTCTCTGCAGCCACAATGTGATAATTATTGCATTCATTCAATGAAATACTGTGTTGAAAAAGCCTGCTTGTGGCTGTTTAGAAACATCTTCATGTAAGTGTTCATGCAAGCCTTATCAAACATTTCACTACAGGCATGACAGAATATCTATAACATTCAATGTCTGTAAGAAGACTGTTGTGAAACCATTTTGCTTGTAGCTACTTAGGGACATCTTCATAAAACTTATCCAGCATTTCACTACGGGTGTGATAGACTATCTATAACATCCGTTCACTGAAAGAACATTGTCTGGAAAACACCTAGCAAGTAGCTCTTAAGGAACATCTTCACATATGCCATTTCAAACATTTCAGTATATGCCACATGGAACGGCTATCACTTTCTTACAATGAAAGAGCATTGTGCTTAATCAAGCCAACAGGTAGCTGTTTAGGGATATTTTCACATAAATCATATCAAACATTTGACTACAGATGTGACAATGTCTATAACATTTGTTATCTGAAAGAAAATTATGCAAAAACCATCTTCTTTTCACTGTTTAGGAACATCTGCACATAGTACACTTCAAATACTTAAGTATATTCCACACAGAGCGACTATCATTTTCACAAAATGAAAGAACACATGCTGAATCCAGTTTATGGGTAGCTGTTTAGGAACATCATATATCAAATATGTCACCACAGATGTGACAATATCTAGAACATTCATTCACTGAAAGAACACTGTGAAGAAACCATCTTGCTTGTTAGCTGTTTAAGAATATAAATAAAAGGCTCTTCAAACATATCACTTTATGCCATACAGAATGGCTATCATCTCCATAGCCAGAAAAGAATACTGTGATGAACCCAGCTTGCAAGTAATTGTTTATTAATATTTTGCTCAAGTCTTATCAGACATTTGCCTACAGTCATGACAGGATATCTTTAATGTCTATTCAATGTAATAACACTGTATTTAAAAGAATTTCCTTGTAGCTGTTTAGAAACATCTTCATGTAAGACTTATTAAGCATTCCTTTGCAGGAATGACAGAATCTCTAAACATTCACTCATTGAATGAACACAGGGATGAAAGCAGTTTTCTTGTAACTGTTGAGGAACATCTTCATATAAAGCTTTTCAAGCATTTCAGTATATGGCATACAGCATGGCCATACCCTTCTTACAAGGAAAGAAGGTTGTGTTTAATAGCTTTCAGGTAGATTATTAGGAGCATTTTTATGTAAGACCTATTGAACATTTAACTACAGGCATGACAGAATATCTATTACATCCATTCAATGAAAGAACACTATGGTGAAAGTGGCTTGGTTTGACTGTTAAGGAAGATCTTCATTTAAGTCCTTTTCAGCATTTCTGTATATGCCATACTAAACGGCTGTCACTATCTTATGATGAAATTATTCTGTCCTGAACACGTCTTGTTGGATTCTATTTAGGAACATCTTCATATAAGACCTCTCTAACATTTAAGCATATGCCATACAGAAGGGCTCTCACTTACTTACAGTTAAAGGACACTGTGCTAAACCCGGCTTGCTGGCGGCTGTTTGAAACCTCTTCATATAAGACTTATTAAACATTTCACTACAGGCATGACAGACTAGCTATAACACTCGTTCACTGAAAGAACACTGTGGTGAAGCCAGATTACTTCTGGCGCCTTGGGAATGTCTTCGTATAAGGCTCTTCAAACACTTCATTATGCCTACAGAATGGCTATCACTTCCATATCCAGAAAGAACGTTCTGATGAAACCAGTGGCTCTTTATGAGCATTTCATTTATGTCTTATCAAACGTTTCTCTACAGCCGCAACATGATATCCATAACATTCATTCAAGGAAACCACACTATGTTGAAAAAGCTTGCTTGTAGCTGTTCAGGAACACTCTCACCTAAGACATCAAATAGTTCTCTTGAGGCATGACAGAATACGTATAACATTCATTTTCTGAATGAACACTGTGGTGAAAACACCTTGCTTGCAGCTGTTTAGGGGAATCTTCAAATAAGTCCTATCAAACATTTCACTACGGGCATGATGGAATATCTATAACATTCACACATTGAAAGAATGCTGTGGTGAAACCAACTTCCTTGTAGCTTTTAAGGAACATCTTCATGTAAGTCTTTTCTAGCATTTCAGTATGAGCCATAGAGAACAGCTATACTTTCTTAAAATGAAACAACATTGTACCTAACTCAGCTTTCAGGTAGACTTATAGTAACATTTTCATGTAAGATTTATTGAAAATTTCACAACATGTGCGACAGAATATCTATTACATTAATTCAATGAAAGATCACTATTGTGAAACCAGCTTGCTTGTATCTCTTTAGAAATACACTCATATAAGTCTTTTCTGACATTTCAGTGTATGCCATACAAAGTAACTATCACTTTATTACAATGAAAAGTCAGTGTGCTGATCCCAGCTTGCAGGTAGCTGTAGGAACATTTTCATATATGATATAAAACATTTCACTACAGCTATAGGAGACTATATATAAAGTTTATTAAATGAAAGAACACTGTGGTGTAACCAGATTGCTTGTAGCTATTTAGGAGTATCTTCATACAAGTCTTTTCAAACATTTCAGTGTATTCCATCCAGAATGGTTATCACTTCCATAAAATGAAAGAACGATGTTAAGAACCCAGCTGGAAAGTTGTCTTTTAGAAATATCTTTTTATAAGTCTTAACAAATATTGCGCTATGGTCATGACAGAATGATTTTAATATTCACTCAAGGAAAGAAGGATGAGCTGAACCCTTGTTTCCTAGTATCTGTTTAGGAAGAACTTCATAAAATACTTAAAAAATTACACTACAGACTTGAAAAATATCCATAAGATTCAGACACTAAAGGAACTCTGGTGAAACAAATGTGCTTACAGCTGTTTAGGGGCATATTCACATAAGACAGTTCAAACATTTCAGCATATGCCCTACAGATGACCTATCAATTACTAACAATGTGAGAACACTGTTCTAAGCCCAGTTTGCGGGTAGCTGTTTAGGAACATGTTCATATAAGACTTAACAAACATTTCATTGCATGTGGGACAGAATATATATAGCATTTGTTCACTGAGAGAAAACTGTGGTGAAACCATCTTACTTGCAGCCATTACGGATCATCTTCGTATTAGTCATTATAACCATTTCAATATTTGCTGTTCTGATTGAATATGAGTTTCAAACAATGAAAGAAACACTGTGCTGAATCCAGCTTGCAAGTAAGTTTTAACTAACACTTCACTACAAGTGTCACGGAATATCTGCAATATTGTTTCACTGAAAGACCTCTGTGGTGAAAGCATCTTGAAGCTATTATTAGGAACATTTTTATTTGAGACATTTCTCACATTTCAGTATATGCCATAATGAATGGGTATCATTTTCCTACAATGAAAGAACACTGTGCTAAATAGAGCTCACAGATAGCTATCTAGGAACGTTTTTACATAAGACTTATCAAACATTTTACAATAGTCGTGACAGACTATACATAACATTCAGTCACTGAAAGAAAACTGTGGAGAAACAATCTTGCTTGTATATATTTAGAAACTTCTTCATGTTCACCATTTCAAGCATTTCCGTATAAGACATACTGAATGAATATCACTTTGAGACAATGATATAACGTGCTGAAGCCAGATTGCAGGCAGCTGTTTAGGAACCTTTTCATAAGAGACTTATCATACATTTCACTACAAAGTATCTATTACATCCATTCAGTGAAAGAACACTATTGTGATGCCAGATTGCTGGTAGCTAATTAGGAACATCTTGATATAAGGCTTTTCTAATATTTCAGTTTATGCCAAACAGAATGACTATCATTTTCTTAAAATGAAATAACACTGTGTTGAACTCATCTTGCAGGAAGCCATTTAGGGTTTCTTCATACAAAACACCAAACATGTCACTACTGCTCTGACAGAATCTCTGTAAGATTCCTTCACTGAGGAACACACTCTGGTGAAACCAGATTGCTCATAAGTTTTTAGGAATATCTTTATATAAGGCTATTCAAACACATCATATGCTGTACAGAACGATGATCACTTCCATTAAATTAAACAACATTGCGATGCAACCAGCTGGCACACGCTATTTATGAACATTTTGTGCGTGTCTTATCAAACGTTTCTCTGCAGCCACAATGTGATAATTATTGCATTCATTCAATGAAATACTGTGTTGAAAAAGCCTGCTTGTGGCTGTTTAGAAACATCTTCATGTAAGTGTTCATGCAAGCCTTATCAAACATTTCACTACAGGCATGACAGAATATCTATAACATTCAATGTCTGTAAGAAGACTGCTGTGAAACCATTTTGCTTGTAGCTACTTAGGGACATCTTCATAAAACTTATCCAGCATTTCACTACGGGTGTGATAGACTATCTATAACATCCGTTCACTGAAAGAACATTGTCTGGAAAACACCTAGCAAGTAGCTCTTAAGGAACATCTTCACATATGCCATTTCAAACATTTCAGTATATGCCACAAGGAACGGCTATCACTTTCTTACAATGAAAGAGCATTGTGCTTAATCAAGCCAACAGGTAGCTGTTTAGGGATATTTTCACATAAATCATATCAAACATTTGACTACAGATGTGACAATGTCTATAACATTTGTTATCTGAAAGAAAATTATGCAAAAACCATCTTCTTTTCACTGTTTAGGAACATCTGCACATAGTACACTTCAAATACTTAAGTATATTCCACACAGAGCGACTATCATTTTCACAAAATGAAAGAACACATGCTGAATCCAGTTTATGGGTAGCTGTTTAGGAACATCATATATCAAATATGTCACCACAGATGTGACAATATCTAGAACATTCATTCACTGAAAGAACACTGTGAAGAAACCATCTTGCTTGTTAGCTGTTTAAGAATATAAATAAAAGGCTCTTCAAACATATCACTTTATGCCATACAGAATGGCTATCATCTCCATAGCCAGAAAAGAATACTGTGATGAACCCAGCTTGCAAGTAATTGTTTATTAATATTTTGCTCAAGTCTTATCAGACATTTGCCTACAGTCATGACAGGATATCTTTAATGTCTATTCAATGTAATAACACTATATTTAAAAGAATTTCCTTGTAGCTGTTTAGAAACATCTTCATGTAAGACTTATTAAACATTCCTTTGCAGGAATGACAGAATCTCTAAACATTCACTCATTGAATGAACACAGGGATGAAAGCAGTTTTCTTGTAACTGTTGAGGAACATCTTCATATAAAGCTTTTCAAGCATTTCAGTATATGGCATACAGCATGGCCATACCCTTCTTACAAGGAAAGAAGGTTGTGTTTAATAGCTTTCAGGTAGATTATTAGGAGCATTTTTATGTAAGACCTATTGAACATTTAACTACAGGCATGACAGAATATCTATTACATCCATTCAATGAAAGAACACTATGGTGAAAGTGGCTTGGTTTGACTGTTAAGGAAGATCTTCATTTAAGTCCTTTTCAGCATTTCTGTATATGCCATACTAAACGGCTGTCACTATCTTATGATGAAATTATTCTGTCCTGAACACGTCTTGTTGGATTCTATTTAGGAACATCTTCATATAAGACCTCTCTAACATTTAAGCATATGCCATACAGAATGGCTCTCACTTACTTACAGTTAAAGGACACTGTGCTAAACCCGGCTTGCTGGCGGCTGTTTGAAACCTCTTCATATAAGACTTATTAAACATTTCACTACAGGCATGACAGACTAGCTATAACACTCGTTCACTGAAAGAACACTGTGGTGAAGCCAGATTACTTCTGGCGCCTTGGGAATGTCTTCGTATAAGGCTCTTCAAACACTTCATTATGCCTACAGAATGGCTATCACTTCCATATCCAGAAAGAACGTTCTGATGAAACCAGTGGCTCTTTATGAGCATTTCATTTATGTCTTATCAAACGTTTCTCTACAGCCGCAACATGATATCCATAACATTCATTCAAGGAAACCACACTATGTTGAAAAAGCTTGCTTGTAGCTGTTCAGGAACACTCTCACCTAAGACATCAAATAGTTCTCTTGAGGCATGACAGAATACGTATAACATTCATTTTCTGAATGAACACTGTGGTGAAAACACCTTGCTTGCAGCTGTTTAGGGGAATCTTCAAATAAGTCCTATCAAACATTTCACTACGGGCATGATGGAATATCTATAACATTCACTCATTGAAAGAATGCTGTGGTGAAACCAACTTCCTTGTAGCTTTTAAGGAACATCTTCATGTAAGTCTTTTCTAGCATTTCAGTATGAGCCATAGAGAACAGCTATACTTTCTTAAAATGAAAAAACATTGTACCTAACTCAGCTTTCAGGTAGACTTATAGTAACATTTTCATGTAAGATTTATTGAAAATTTCACAACATGTGCGACAGAATATCTATTACATTAATTCAATGAAAGATCACTATTGTGAAACCAGCTTGCTTGTATCTCTTTAGAAATACACTCATATAAGTCTTTTCTGACATTTCAGTGTATGCCATACAAAGTAACTATCACTTTATTACAATGAAAAGTCAGTGTGCTGATCCCAGCTTGCAGGTAGCTGTAGGAACATTTTCATATATGATATAAAACATTTCACTACAGCTATAGGAGACTATATATAAAGTTTATTAAATGAAAGAACACTGTGGTGTAACCAGATTGCTTGTAGCTATTTAGGAGTATCTTCATACAAGTCTTTTCAAACATTTCAGTGTATTCCATCCAGAATGGTTATCACTTCCATAAAATGAAAGAACGATGTTAAGAACCCAGCTGGAAAGTTGTCTTTTAGAAATATCTTTTTATAAGTCTTAACAAATATTGCGCTATGGTCATGACAGAATGATTTTAATATTCACTCAAGGAAAGAAGGATGAGCTGAACCCTTGTTTCCTAGTATCTGTTTAGGAAGAACTTCATAAAATACTTAAAAAATTACACTACAGACTTGAAAAATATCCATAAGATTCAGACACTAAAGGAACTCTGGTGAAACAAATGTGCTTACAGCTGTTTAGGGGCATATTCACATAAGACAGTTCAAACATTTCAGCATATGCCCTACAGATGACCTATCAATTACTAACAATGTGAGAACACTGTTCTAAGCCCAGTTTGCGGGTAGCTGTTTAGGAACATGTTCATATAAGACTTAACAAACATTTCATTGCATGTGGGACAGAATATATATAGCATTTGTTCACTGAGAGAAAACTGTGGTGAAACCATCTTACTTGCAGCCATTACGGATCATCTTCGTATTAGTCATTATAACCATTTCAATATTTGCTGTTCTGATTGAATATGAGTTTCCAACAATGAAAGAAACACTGTGCTGAATCCAGCTTGCAAGTAAGTTTTAACTAACACTTCACTACAAGTGTCACGGAATATCTGCAATATTGTTTCACTGAAAGACCTCTGTGGTGAAAGCATCTTGAAGCTATTATTAGGAACATTTTTATTTGAGACATTTCTCACATTTCAGTATATGCCATAATGAATGGGTATCATTTTCCTACAATGAAAGAACACTGTGCTAAATAGAGCTCACAGATAGCTATCTAGGAACGTTTTTACATAAGACTTATCAAACATTTTACAATAGTCGTGACAGACTATACATAACATTCAGTCACTGAAAGAAAACTGTGGAGAAACAATCTTGCTTGTATATATTTAGAAACTTCTTCATGTTCACCATTTCAAGCATTTCCGTATAAGACATACTGAATGAATATCACTTTGAGACAATGATATAACGTGCTGAAGCCAGATTGCAGGCAGCTGTTTAGGAACCTTTTCATAAGAGACTTATCATACATTTCACTACAAAGTATCTATTACATCCATTCAGTGAAAGAACACTATTGTGATGCCAGATTGCTGGTAGCTAATTAGGAACATCTTGATATAAGGCTTTTCTAATATTTCAGTTTATGCCAAACAGAATGACTATCATTTTCTTAAAATGAAATAACACTGTGTTGAACTCATCTTGCAGGAAGCCATTTAGGGTTTCTTCATACAAAACACCAAACATGTCACTACTGCTCTGACAGAATCTCTGTAAGATTCCTTCACTGAGGAACACACTCTGGTGAAACCAGATTGCTCATAAGTTTTTAGGAATATCTTTATATAAGGCTATTCAAACACATCATATGCTATACAGAACGATGATCACTTCCATTAAATTAAACAACATTGTGATGCAACCAGCTGGCACATGCTATTTATGAACATTTTGTGTGTGTCTTATCAAACGTTTCTCTGCAGCCACAATGTGATAATTATTACATTCATTCAATGAAATACTGTGTTGAAAAAGCCTGCTTGTGGCTGTTTAGAAACATCTTCATGTAAGTGTTCATGCAAGCCTTATCAAACATTTCACTACAGGCATGACAGAATATCTATAACATTCAATGTCTGTAAGAAGACTGCTGTGAAACCATTTTGCTTGTAGCTACTTAGGGACATCTTCATAAAACTTATCCAGCATTTCACTACGGGTGTGATAGACTATCTATAACATCCATTCACTGAAAGAACATTGTCTGGAAAACACCTAGCAAGTAGCTCTTAAGGAACATCTTCACATATGCCATTTCAAACATTTCAGTATATGCCACATGGAACGGCTATCACTTTCTTACAATGAAAGAGCATTGTGCTTAATCAAGCCAACAGGTAGCTGTTTAGGGATATTTTCACATAAATCATATCAAACATTTGACTACAGATGTGACAATGTCTATAACATTTGTTATCTGAAAGAAAATTATGCAAAAACCATCTTCTTTTCACTGTTTAGGAACATCTGCACATAGTACACTTCAAATACTTAAGTATATTCCACACAGAGCGACTATCATTTTCACAAAATGAAAGAACACATGCTGAATCCAGTTTATGGGTAGCTGTTTAGGAACATCATATATCAAATATGTCACCACAGATGTGACAATATCTAGAACATTCATTCACTGAAAGAACACTGTGAAGAAACCATCTTGCTTGTTAGCTGTTTAAGAATATAAATAAAAGGCTCTTCAAACATATCACTTTATGCCATACAGAATGGCTATCATCTCCATAGCCAGAAAAGAATACTGTGATGAACCCAGCTTGCAAGTAATTGTTTATTAATATTTTGCTCAAGTCTTATCAGACATTTGCCTACAGTCATGACAGGATATCTTTAATGTCTATTCAATGTAATAACACTGTATTTAAAAGAATTTCCTTGTAGCTGTTTAGAAACATCTTCATGTAAGACTTATTAAGCATTCCTTTGCAGGAATGACAGAATCTCTAAACATTCACTCATTGAATGAACACAGGGATGAAAGCAGTTTTCTTGTAACTGTTGAGGAACATCTTCATATAAAGCTTTTCAAGCATTTCAGTATATGGCATACAGCATGGCCATACCCTTCTTACAAGGAAAGAAGGTTGTGTTTAATAGCTTTCAGGTAGATTATTAGGAGCATTTTTATGTAAGACCTATTGAACATTTAACTACAGGCATGACAGAATATCTATTACATCCATTCAATGAAAGAACACTATGGTGAAAGTGGCTTGGTTTGACTGTTAAGGAAGATCTTCATTTAAGTCCTTTTCAGCATTTCTGTATATGCCATACTAAACGGCTGTCACTATCTTATGATGAAATTATTCTGTCCTGAACACGTCTTGTTGGATTCTATTTAGGAACATCTTCATATAAGACCTCTCTAACATTTAAGCATATGCCATACAGAAGGGCTCTCACTTACTTACAGTTAAAGGACACTGTGCTAAACCCGGCTTGCTGGCGGCTGTTTGAAACCTCTTCATATAAGACTTATTAAACATTTCACTACAGGCATGACAGACTAGCTATAACACTCGTTCACTGAAAGAACACTGTGGTGAAGCCAGATTACTTCTGGCGCCTTGGGAATGTCTTCGTATAAGGCTCTTCAAACACTTCATTATGCCTACAGAATGGCTATCACTTCCATATCCAGAAAGAACGTTCTGATGAAACCAGTGGCTCTTTATGAGCATTTCATTTATGTCTTATCAAACGTTTCTCTACAGCCGCAACATGATATCCATAACATTCATTCAAGGAAACCACACTATGTTGAAAAAGCTTGCTTGTAGCTGTTCAGGAACACTCTCACCTAAGACATCAAATAGTTCTCTTGAGGCATGACAGAATACGTATAACATTCATTTTCTGAATGAACACTGTGGTGAAAACACCTTGCTTGCAGCTGTTTAGGGGAATCTTCAAATAAGTCCTATCAAACATTTCACTACGGGCATGATGGAATATCTATAACATTCACTCATTGAAAGAATGCTGTGGTGAAACCAACTTCCTTGTAGCTTTTAAGGAACATCTTCATGTAAGTCTTTTCTAGCATTTCAGTATGAGCCATAGAGAACAGCTATACTTTCTTAAAATGAAACAACATTGTACCTAACTCAGCTTTCAGGTAGACTTATAGTAACATTTTCATGTAAGATTTATTGAAAATTTCACAACATGTGCGACAGAATATCTATTACATTAATTCAATGAAAGATCACTATTGTGAAACCAGCTTGCTTGTATCTCTTTAGAAATACACTCATATAAGTCTTTTCTGACATTTCAGTGTATGCCATACAAAGTAACTATCACTTTATTACAATGAAAAGTCAGTGTGCTGATCCCAGCTTGCAGGTAGCTGTAGGAACATTTTCATATATGATATAAAACATTTCACTACAGCTATAGGAGACTATATATAAAGTTTATTAAATGAAAGAACACTGTGGTGTAACCAGATTGCTTGTAGCTATTTAGGAGTATCTTCATACAAGTCTTTTCAAACATTTCAGTGTATTCCATCCAGAATGGTTATCACTTCCATAAAATGAAAGAACGATGTTAAGAACCCAGCTGGAAAGTTGTCTTTTAGAAATATCTTTTTATAAGTCTTAACAAATATTGCGCTATGGTCATGACAGAATGATTTTAATATTCACTCAAGGAAAGAAGGATGAGCTGAACCCTTGTTTCCTAGTATCTGTTTAGGAAGAACTTCATAAAATACTTAAAAAATTACACTACAGACTTGAAAAATATCCATAAGATTCAGACACTAAAGGAACTCTGGTGAAACAAATGTGCTTACAGCTGTTTAGGGGCATATTCACATAAGACAGTTCAAACATTTCAGCATATGCCCTACAGATGACCTATCAATTACTAACAATGTGAGAACACTGTTCTAAGCCCAGTTTGCGGGTAGCTGTTTAGGAACATGTTCATATAAGACTTAACAAACATTTCATTGCATGTGGGACAGAATATATATAGCATTTGTTCACTGAGAGAAAACTGTGGTGAAACCATCTTACTTGCAGCCATTACGGATCATCTTCATATTAGTCATTATAACCATTTCAATATTTGCTGTTCTGATTGAATATGAGTTTCCAACAATGAAAGAAACACTGTGCTGAATCCAGCTTGCAAGTAAGTTTTAACTAACACTTCACTACAAGTGTCACGGAATATCTGCAATATTGTTTCACTGAAAGACCTCTGTGGTGAAAGCATCTTGAAGCTATTATTAGGAACATTTTTATTTGAGACATTTCTCACATTTCAGTATATGCCATAATGAATGGGTATCATTTTCCTACAATGAAAGAACACTGTGCTAAATAGAGCTCACAGATAGCTATCTAGGAACGTTTTTACATAAGACTTATCAAACATTTTACAATAGTCGTGACAGACTATACATAACATTCAGTCACTGAAAGAAAACTGTGGAGAAACAATCTTGCTTGTATATATTTAGAAACTTCTTCATGTTCACCATTTCAAGCATTTCCGTATAAGACATACTGAATGAATATCACTTTGAGACAATGATATAACGTGCTGAAGCCAGATTGCAGGCAGCTGTTTAGGAACCTTTTCATAAGAGACTTATCATACATTTCACTACAAAGTATCTATTACATCCATTCAGTGAAAGAACACTATTGTGATGCCAGATTGCTGGTAGCTAATTAGGAACATCTTGATATAAGGCTTTTCTAATATTTCAGTTTATGCCAAACAGAATGACTATCATTTTCTTAAAATGAAATAACACTGTGTTGAACTCATCTTGCAGGAAGCCATTTAGGGTTTCTTCATACAAAACACCAAACATGTCACTACTGCTCTGACAGAATCTCTGTAAGATTCCTTCACTGAGGAACACACTCTGGTGAAACCAGATTGCTCATAAGTTTTTAGGAATATCTTTATATAAGGCTATTCAAACACATCATATGCTATACAGAACGATGATCACTTCCATTAAATTAAACAACATTGTGATGCAACCAGCTGGCACATGCTATTTATGAACATTTTGTGTGTGTCTTATCAAACGTTTCTCTGCAGCCACAATGTGATAATTATTACATTCATTCAATGAAATACTGTGTTGAAAAAGCCTGCTTGTGGCTGTTTAGAAACATCTTCATGTAAGTGTTCATGCAAGCCTTATCAAACATTTCACTACAGGCATGACAGAATATCTATAACATTCAATGTCTGTAAGAAGACTGCTGTGAAACCATTTTGCTTGTAGCTACTTAGGGACATCTTCATAAAACTTATCCAGCATTTCACTACGGGTGTGATAGACTATCTATAACATCCATTCACTGAAAGAACATTGTCTGGAAAACACCTAGCAAGTAGCTCTTAAGGAACATCTTCACATATGCCATTTCAAACATTTCAGTATATGCCACATGGAACGGCTATCACTTTCTTACAATGAAAGAGCATTGTGCTTAATCAAGCCAACAGGTAGCTGTTTAGGGATATTTTCACATAAATCATATCAAACATTTGACTACAGATGTGACAATGTCTATAACATTTGTTATCTGAAAGAAAATTATGCAAAAACCATCTTCTTTTCACTGTTTAGGAACATCTGCACATAGTACACTTCAAATACTTAAGTATATTCCACACAGAGCGACTATCATTTTCACAAAATGAAAGAACACATGCTGAATCCAGTTTATGGGTAGCTGTTTAGGAACATCATATATCAAATATGTCACCACAGATGTGACAATATCTAGAACATTCATTCACTGAAAGAACACTGTGAAGAAACCATCTTGCTTGTTAGCTGTTTAAGAATATAAATAAAAGGCTCTTCAAACATATCACTTTATGCCATACAGAATGGCTATCATCTCCATAGCCAGAAAAGAATACTGTGATGAACCCAGCTTGCAAGTAATTGTTTATTAATATTTTGCTCAAGTCTTATCAGACATTTGCCTACAGTCATGACAGGATATCTTTAATGTCTATTCAATGTAATAACACTGTATTTAAAAGAATTTCCTTGTAGCTGTTTAGAAACATCTTCATGTAAGACTTATTAAGCATTCCTTTGCAGGAATGACAGAATCTCTAAACATTCACTCATTGAATGAACACAGGGATGAAAGCAGTTTTCTTGTAACTGTTGAGGAACATCTTCATATAAAGCTTTTCAAGCATTTCAGTATATGGCATACAGCATGGCCATACCCTTCTTACAAGGAAAGAAGGTTGTGTTTAATAGCTTTCAGGTAGATTATTAGGAGCATTTTTATGTAAGACCTATTGAACATTTAACTACAGGCATGACAGAATATCTATTACATCCATTCAATGAAAGAACACTATGGTGAAAGTGGCTTGGTTTGACTGTTAAGGAAGATCTTCATTTAAGTCCTTTTCAGCATTTCTGTATATGCCATACTAAACGGCTGTCACTATCTTATGATGAAATTATTCTGTCCTGAACACGTCTTGTTGGATTCTATTTAGGAACATCTTCATATAAGACCTCTCTAACATTTAAGCATATGCCATACAGAAGGGCTCTCACTTACTTACAGTTAAAGGACACTGTGCTAAACCCGGCTTGCTGGCGGCTGTTTGAAACCTCTTCATATAAGACTTATTAAACATTTCACTACAGGCATGACAGACTAGCTATAACACTCGTTCACTGAAAGAACACTGTGGTGAAGCCAGATTACTTCTGGCGCCTTGGGAATGTCTTCGTATAAGGCTCTTCAAACACTTCATTATGCCTACAGAATGGCTATCACTTCCATATCCAGAAAGAACGTTCTGATGAAACCAGTGGCTCTTTATGAGCATTTCATTTATGTCTTATCAAACGTTTCTCTACAGCCGCAACATGATATCCATAACATTCATTCAAGGAAACCACACTATGTTGAAAAAGCTTGCTTGTAGCTGTTCAGGAACACTCTCACCTAAGACATCAAATAGTTCTCTTGAGGCATGACAGAATACGTATAACATTCATTTTCTGAATGAACACTGTGGTGAAAACACCTTGCTTGCAGCTGTTTAGGGGAATCTTCAAATAAGTCCTATCAAACATTTCACTACGGGCATGATGGAATATCTATAACATTCACTCATTGAAAGAATGCTGTGGTGAAACCAACTTCCTTGTAGCTTTTAAGGAACATCTTCATGTAAGTCTTTTCTAGCATTTCAGTATGAGCCATAGAGAACAGCTATACTTTCTTAAAATGAAAAAACATTGTACTTAACTCAGCTTTCAGGTAGACTTATAGTAACATTTTCATGTAAGATTTATTGAAAATTTCACAACATGTGCGACAGAATATCTATTACATTAATTCAATGAAAGATCACTATTGTGAAACCAGCTTGCTTGTATCTCTTTAGAAATACACTCATATAAGTCTTTTCTGACATTTCAGTGTATGCCATACAAAGTAACTATCACTTTATTACAATGAAAAGTCAGTGTGCTGATCCCAGCTTGCAGGTAGCTGTAGGAACATTTTCATATATGATATAAAACATTTCACTACAGCTATAGGAGACTATATATATAAAGTTTATTAAATGAAAGAACACTGTGGTGTAACCAGATTGCTTGTAGCTATTTAGGAGTATCTTCATACAAGTCTTTTCAAACATTTCAGTGTATTCCATCCAGAATGGTTATCACTTCCATAAAATGAAAGAACGATGTTAAGAACCCAGCTGGAAAGTTGTCTTTTAGAAATATCTTTTTATAAGTCTTAACAAATATTGCGCTATGGTCATGACAGAATGATTTTAATATTCACTCAAGGAAAGAAGGATGAGCTGAACCCTTGTTTCCTAGTATCTGTTTAGGAAGAACTTCATAAAATACTTAAAAAATTACACTACAGACTTGAAAAATATCCATAAGATTCAGACACTAAAGGAACTCTGGTGAAACAAATGTGCTTACAGCTGTTTAGGGGCATATTCACATAAGACAGTTCAAACATTTCAGCATATGCCCTACAGATGACCTATCAATTACTAACAATGTGAGAACGCTGTTCTAAGCCCAGTTTGCGGGTAGCTGTTTAGGAACATGTTCATATAAGACTTAACAAACATTTCATTGCATGTGGGACAGAATATATATAGCATTTGTTCACTGAGAGAAAACTGTGGTGAAACCATCTTACTTGCAGCCATTAAGGATCATCTTCGTATTAGTCATTATAACCATTTCAATATTTGCTGTTCTGATTGAATATGAGTTTCCAACAATGAAAGAAACACTGTGCTGAATCCAGCTTGCAAGTAAGTTTTAACTAACACTTCACTACAAGTGTCACGGAATATCTGCAATATTGTTTCACTGAAAGACCTCTGTGGTGAAAGCATCTTGAAGCTATTATTAGGAACATTTTTATTTGAGACATTTCTCACATTTCAGTATATGCCATAATGAATGGGTATCATTTTCCTACAATGAAAGAACACTGTGCTAAATAGAGCTCACAGATAGCTATCTAGGAACGTTTTTACATAAGACTTATCAAACATTTTACAATAGTCGTGACAGACTATACATAACATTCAGTCACTGAAAGAAAACTGTGGAGAAACAATCTTGCTTGTATATATTTAGAAACTTCTTCATGTTCACCATTTCAAGCATTTCCGTATAAGACATACTGAATGAATATCACTTTGAGACAATGATATAACGTGCTGAAGCCAGATTGCAGGCAGCTGTTTAGGAACCTTTTCATAAGAGACTTATCATACATTTCACTACAAAGTATCTATTACATCCATTCAGTGAAAGAACACTATTGTGATGCCAGATTGCTGGTAGCTAATTAGGAACATCTTGATATAAGGCTTTTCTAATATTTCAGTTTATGCCAAACAGAATGACTATCATTTTCTTAAAATGAAATAACACTGTGTTGAACTCATCTTGCAGGAAGCCATTTAGGGTTTCTTCATACAAAACACCAAACATGTCACTACTGCTCTGACAGAATCTCTGTAAGATTCCTTCACTGAGGAACACACTCTGGTGAAACCAGATTGCTCATAAGTTTTTAGGAATATCTTTATATAAGGCTATTCAAACACATCATATGCTATACAGAACGATGATCACTTCCATTAAATTAAACAACATTGTGATGCAACCAGCTGGCACATGCTATTTATGAACATTTTGTGTGTGTCTTATCAAACGTTTCTCTGCAGCCACAATGTGATAATTATTACATTCATTCAATGAAATACTGTGTTGAAAAAGCCTGCTTGTGGCTGTTTAGAAACATCTTCATGTAAGTGTTCATGCAAGCCTTATCAAACATTTCACTACAGGCATGACAGAATATCTATAACATTCAATGTCTGTAAGAAGACTGCTGTGAAACCATTTTGCTTGTAGCTACTTAGGGACATCTTCATAAAACTTATCCAGCATTTCACTACGGGTGTGATAGACTATCTATAACATCCATTCACTGAAAGAACATTGTCTGGAAAACACCTAGCAAGTAGCTCTTAAGGAACATCTTCACATATGCCATTTCAAACATTTCAGTATATGCCACATGGAACGGCTATCACTTTCTTACAATGAAAGAGCATTGTGCTTAATCAAGCCAACAGGTAGCTGTTTAGGGATATTTTCACATAAATCATATCAAACATTTGACTACAGATGTGACAATGTCTATAACATTTGTTATCTGAAAGAAAATTATGCAAAAACCATCTTCTTTTCACTGTTTAGGAACATCTGCACATAGTACACTTCAAATACTTAAGTATATTCCACACAGAGCGACTATCATTTTCACAAAATGAAAGAACACATGCTGAATCCAGTTTATGGGTAGCTGTTTAGGAACATCATATATCAAATATGTCACCACAGATGTGACAATATCTAGAACATTCATTCACTGAAAGAACACTGTGAAGAAACCATCTTGCTTGTTAGCTGTTTAAGAATATAAATAAAAGGCTCTTCAAACATATCACTTTATGCCATACAGAATGGCTATCATCTCCATAGCCAGAAAAGAATACTGTGATGAACCCAGCTTGCAAGTAATTGTTTATTAATATTTTGCTCAAGTCTTATCAGACATTTGCCTACAGTCATGACAGGATATCTTTAATGTCTATTCAATGTAATAACACTGTATTTAAAAGAATTTCCTTGTAGCTGTTTAGAAACATCTTCATGTAAGACTTATTAAGCATTCCTTTGCAGGAATGACAGAATCTCTAAACATTCACTCATTGAATGAACACAGGGATGAAAGCAGTTTTCTTGTAACTGTTGAGGAACATCTTCATATAAAGCTTTTCAAGCATTTCAGTATATGGCATACAGCATGGCCATACCCTTCTTACAAGGAAAGAAGGTTGTGTTTAATAGCTTTCAGGTAGATTATTAGGAGCATTTTTATGTAAGACCTATTGAACATTTAACTACAGGCATGACAGAATATCTATTACATCCATTCAATGAAAGAACACTATGGTGAAAGTGGCTTGGTTTGACTGTTAAGGAAGATCTTCATTTAAGTCCTTTTCAGCATTTCTGTATATGCCATACTAAACGGCTGTCACTATCTTATGATGAAATTATTCTGTCCTGAACACGTCTTGTTGGATTCTATTTAGGAACATCTTCATATAAGACCTCTCTAACATTTAAGCATATGCCATACAGAAGGGCTCTCACTTACTTACAGTTAAAGGACACTGTGCTAAACCCGGCTTGCTGGCGGCTGTTTGAAACCTCTTCATATAAGACTTATTAAACATTTCACTACAGGCATGACAGACTAGCTATAACACTCGTTCACTGAAAGAACACTGTGGTGAAGCCAGATTACTTCTGGCGCCTTGGGAATGTCTTCGTATAAGGCTCTTCAAACACTTCATTATGCCTACAGAATGGCTATCACTTCCATATCCAGAAAGAACGTTCTGATGAAACCAGTGGCTCTTTATGAGCATTTCATTTATGTCTTATCAAACGTTTCTCTACAGCCGCAACATGATATCCATAACATTCATTCAAGGAAACCACACTATGTTGAAAAAGCTTGCTTGTAGCTGTTCAGGAACACTCTCACCTAAGACATCAAATAGTTCTCTTGAGGCATGACAGAATACGTATAACATTCATTTTCTGAATGAACACTGTGGTGAAAACACCTTGCTTGCAGCTGTTTAGGGGAATCTTCAAATAAGTCCTATCAAACATTTCACTACGGGCATGATGGAATATCTATAACATTCACTCATTGAAAGAATGCTGTGGTGAAACCAACTTCCTTGTAGCTTTTAAGGAACATCTTCATGTAAGTCTTTTCTAGCATTTCAGTATGAGCCATAGAGAACAGCTATACTTTCTTAAAATGAAACAACATTGTACCTAACTCAGCTTTCAGGTAGACTTATAGTAACATTTTCATGTAAGATTTATTGAAAATTTCACAACATGTGCGACAGAATATCTATTACATTAATTCAATGAAAGATCACTATTGTGAAACCAGCTTGCTTGTATCTCTTTAGAAATACACTCATATAAGTCTTTTCTGACATTTCAGTGTATGCCATACAAAGTAACTATCACTTTATTACAATGAAAAGTCAGTGTGCTGATCCCAGCTTGCAGGTAGCTGTAGGAACATTTTCATATATGATATAAAACATTTCACTACAGCTATAGGAGACTATATATAAAGTTTATTAAATGAAAGAACACTGTGGTGTAACCAGATTGCTTGTAGCTATTTAGGAGTATCTTCATACAAGTCTTTTCAAACATTTCAGTGTATTCCATCCAGAATGGTTATCACTTCCATAAAATGAAAGAACGATGTTAAGAACCCAGCTGGAAAGTTGTCTTTTAGAAATATCTTTTTATAAGTCTTAACAAATATTGCGCTATGGTCATGACAGAATGATTTTAATATTCACTCAAGGAAAGAAGGATGAGCTGAACCCTTGTTTCCTAGTATCTGTTTAGGAAGAACTTCATAAAATACTTAAAAAATTACACTACAGACTTGAAAAATATCCATAAGATTCAGACACTAAAGGAACTCTGGTGAAACAAATGTGCTTACAGCTGTTTAGGGGCATATTCACATAAGACAGTTCAAACATTTCAGCATATGCCCTACAGATGACCTATCAATTACTAACAATGTGAGAACACTGTTCTAAGCCCAGTTTGCGGGTAGCTGTTTAGGAACATGTTCATATAAGACTTAACAAACATTTCATTGCATGTGGGACAGAATATATATAGCATTTGTTCACTGAGAGAAAACTGTGGTGAAACCATCTTACTTGCAGCCATTACGGATCATCTTCGTATTAGTCATTATAACCATTTCAATATTTGCTGTTCTGATTGAATATGAGTTTCAAACAATGAAAGAAACACTGTGCTGAATCCAGCTTGCAAGTAAGTTTTAACTAACACTTCACTACAAGTGTCACGGAATATCTGCAATATTGTTTCACTGAAAGACCTCTGTGGTGAAAGCATCTTGAAGCTATTATTAGGAACATTTTTATTTGAGACATTTCTCACATTTCAGTATATGCCATAATGAATGGGTATCATTTTCCTACAATGAAAGAACACTGTGCTAAATAGAGCTCACAGATAGCTATCTAGGAACGTTTTTACATAAGACTTATCAAACATTTTACAATAGTCGTGACAGACTATACATAACATTCAGTCACTGAAAGAAAACTGTGGAGAAACAATCTTGCTTGTATATATTTAGAAACTTCTTCATGTTCACCATTTCAAGCATTTCCGTATAAGACATACTGAATGAATATCACTTTGAGACAATGATATAACGTGCTGAAGCCAGATTGCAGGCAGCTGTTTAGGAACCTTTTCATAAGAGACTTATCATACATTTCACTACAAAGTATCTATTACATCCATTCAGTGAAAGAACACTATTGTGATGCCAGATTGCTGGTAGCTAATTAGGAACATCTTGATATAAGGCTTTTCTAATATTTCAGTTTATGCCAAACAGAATGACTATCATTTTCTTAAAATGAAATAACACTGTGTTGAACTCATCTTGCAGGAAGCCATTTAGGGTTTCTTCATACAAAACACCAAACATGTCACTACTGCTCTGACAGAATCTCTGTAAGATTCCTTCACTGAGGAACACACTCTGGTGAAACCAGATTGCTCATAAGTTTTTAGGAATATCTTTATATAAGGCTATTCAAACACATCATATGCTATACAGAACGATGATCACTTCCATTAAATTAAACAACATTGTGATGCAACCAGCTGGCACATGCTATTTATGAACATTTTGTGTGTGTCTTATCAAACGTTTCTCTGCAGCCACAATGTGATAATTATTACATTCATTCAATGAAATACTGTGTTGAAAAAGCCTGCTTGTGGCTGTTTAGAAACATCTTCATGTAAGTGTTCATGCAAGCCTTATCAAACATTTCACTACAGGCATGACAGAATATCTATAACATTCAATGTCTGTAAGAAGACTGCTGTGAAACCATTTTGCTTGTAGCTACTTAGGGACATCTTCATAAAACTTATCCAGCATTTCACTACGGGTGTGATAGACTATCTATAACATCCATTCACTGAAAGAACATTGTCTGGAAAACACCTAGCAAGTAGCTCTTAAGGAACATCTTCACATATGCCATTTCAAACATTTCAGTATATGCCACATGGAACGGCTATCACTTTCTTACAATGAAAGAGCATTGTGCTTAATCAAGCCAACAGGTAGCTGTTTAGGGATATTTTCACATAAATCATATCAAACATTTGACTACAGATGTGACAATGTCTATAACATTTGTTATCTGAAAGAAAATTATGCAAAAACCATCTTCTTTTCACTGTTTAGGAACATCTGCACATAGTACACTTCAAATACTTAAGTATATTCCACACAGAGCGACTATCATTTTCACAAAATGAAAGAACACATGCTGAATCCAGTTTATGGGTAGCTGTTTAGGAACATCATATATCAAATATGTCACCACAGATGTGACAATATCTAGAACATTCATTCACTGAAAGAACACTGTGAAGAAACCATCTTGCTTGTTAGCTGTTTAAGAATATAAATAAAAGGCTCTTCAAACATATCACTTTATGCCATACAGAATGGCTATCATCTCCATAGCCAGAAAAGAATACTGTGATGAACCCAGCTTGCAAGTAATTGTTTATTAATATTTTGCTCAAGTCTTATCAGACATTTGCCTACAGTCATGACAGGATATCTTTAATGTCTATTCAATGTAATAACACTGTATTTAAAAGAATTTCCTTGTAGCTGTTTAGAAACATCTTCATGTAAGACTTATTAAGCATTCCTTTGCAGGAATGACAGAATCTCTAAACATTCACTCATTGAATGAACACAGGGATGAAAGCAGTTTTCTTGTAACTGTTGAGGAACATCTTCATATAAAGCTTTTCAAGCATTTCAGTATATGGCATACAGCATGGCCATACCCTTCTTACAAGGAAAGAAGGTTGTGTTTAATAGCTTTCAGGTAGATTATTAGGAGCATTTTTATGTAAGACCTATTGAACATTTAACTACAGGCATGACAGAATATCTATTACATCCATTCAATGAAAGAACACTATGGTGAAAGTGGCTTGGTTTGACTGTTAAGGAAGATCTTCATTTAAGTCCTTTTCAGCATTTCTGTATATGCCATACTAAACGGCTGTCACTATCTTATGATGAAATTATTCTGTCCTGAACACGTCTTGTTGGATTCTATTTAGGAACATCTTCATATAAGACCTCTCTAACATTTAAGCATATGCCATACAGAAGGGCTCTCACTTACTTACAGTTAAAGGACACTGTGCTAAACCCGGCTTGCTGGCGGCTGTTTGAAACCTCTTCATATAAGACTTATTAAACATTTCACTACAGGCATGACAGACTAGCTATAACACTCGTTCACTGAAAGAACACTGTGGTGAAGCCAGATTACTTCTGGCGCCTTGGGAATGTCTTCGTATAAGGCTCTTCAAACACTTCATTATGCCTACAGAATGGCTATCACTTCCATATCCAGAAAGAACGTTCTGATGAAACCAGTGGCTCTTTATGAGCATTTCATTTATGTCTTATCAAACGTTTCTCTACAGCCGCAACATGATATCCATAACATTCATTCAAGGAAACCACACTATGTTGAAAAAGCTTGCTTGTAGCTGTTCAGGAACACTCTCACCTAAGACATCAAATAGTTCTCTTGAGGCATGACAGAATACGTATAACATTCATTTTCTGAATGAACACTGTGGTGAAAACACCTTGCTTGCAGCTGTTTAGGGGAATCTTCAAATAAGTCCTATCAAACATTTCACTACGGGCATGATGGAATATCTATAACATTCACTCATTGAAAGAATGCTGTGGTGAAACCAACTTCCTTGTAGCTTTTAAGGAACATCTTCATGTAAGTCTTTTCTAGCATTTCAGTATGAGCCATAGAGAACAGCTATACTTTCTGAAAATGAAAAAACATTGTACCTAACTCAGCTTTCAGGTAGACTTATAGTAACATTTTCATGTAAGATTTATTGAAAATTTCACAACATGTGCGACAGGATATCTATTACATTAATTCAATGAAAGATCACTATTGTGAAACCAGCTTGCTTGTATCTCTTTAGAAATACACTCATATAAGTCTTTTCTGACATTTCAGTGTATGCCATACAAAGTAACTATCACTTTATTACAATGAAAAGTCAGTGTGCTGATCCCAGCTTGCAGGTAGCTGTAGGAACATTTTCATATATGATATAAAACATTTCACTACAGCTATAGGAGACTATATATAAAGTTTATTAAATGAAAGAACACTGTGGTGTAACCAGATTGCTTGTAGCTATTTAGGAGTATCTTCATACAAGTCTTTTCAAACATTTCAGTGTATTCCATCCAGAATGGTTATCACTTCCATAAAATGAAAGAACGATGTTAAGAACCCAGCTGGAAAGTTGTCTTTTAGAAATATCTTTTTATAAGTCTTAACAAATATTGCGCTATGGTCATGACAGAATGATTTTAATATTCACTCAAGGAAAGAAGGATGAGCTGAACCCTTGTTTCCTAGTATCTGTTTAGGAAGAACTTCATAAAATACTTAAAAAATTACACTACAGACTTGAAAAATATCCATAAGATTCAGACACTAAAGGAACTCTGGTGAAACAAATGTGCTTACAGCTGTTTAGGGGCATATTCACATAAGACAGTTCAAACATTTCAGCATATGCCCTACAGATGACCTATCAATTACTAACAATGTGAGAACACTGTTCTAAGCCCAGTTTGCGGGTAGCTGTTTAGGAACATGTTCATATAAGACTTAACAAACATTTCATTGCATGTGGGACAGAATATATATAGCATTTGTTCACTGAGAGAAAACTGTGGTGAAACCATCTTACTTGCAGCCATTACGGATCATCTTCGTATTAGTCATTATAACCATTTCAATATTTGCTGTTCTGATTGAATATGAGTTTCAAACAATGAAAGAAACACTGTGCTGAATCCAGCTTGCAAGTAAGTTTTAACTAACACTTCACTACAAGTGTCACGGAATATCTGCAATATTGTTTCACTGAAAGACCTCTGTGGTGAAAGCATCTTGAAGCTATTATTAGGAACATTTTTATTTGAGACATTTCTCACATTTCAGTATATGCCATAATGAATGGGTATCATTTTCCTACAATGAAAGAACACTGTGCTAAATAGAGCTCACAGATAGCTATCTAGGAACGTTTTTACATAAGACTTATCAAACATTTTACAATAGTCGTGACAGACTATACATAACATTCAGTCACTGAAAGAAAACTGTGGAGAAACAATCTTGCTTGTATATATTTAGAAACTTCTTCATGTTCACCATTTCAAGCATTTCCGTATAAGACATACTGAATGAATATCACTTTGAGACAATGATATAACGTGCTGAAGCCAGATTGCAGGCAGCTGTTTAGGAACCTTTTCATAAGAGACTTATCATACATTTCACTACAAAGTATCTATTACATCCATTCAGTGAAAGAACACTATTGTGATGCCAGATTGCTGGTAGCTAATTAGGAACATCTTGATATAAGGCTTTTCTAATATTTCAGTTTATGCCAAACAGAATGACTATCATTTTCTTAAAATGAAATAACACTGTGTTGAACTCATCTTGCAGGAAGCCATTTAGGGTTTCTTCATACAAAACACCAAACATGTCACTACTGCTCTGACAGAATCTCTGTAAGATTCCTTCACTGAGGAACACACTCTGGTGAAACCAGATTGCTCATAAGTTTTTAGGAATATCTTTATATAAGGCTATTCAAACACATCATATGCTATACAGAACGATGATCACTTCCATTAAATTAAACAACATTGTGATGCAACCAGCTGGCACATGCTATTTATGAACATTTTGTGTGTGTCTTATCAAACGTTTCTCTGCAGCCACAATGTGATAATTATTACATTCATTCAATGAAATACTGTGTTGAAAAAGCCTGCTTGTGGCTGTTTAGAAACATCTTCATGTAAGTGTTCATGCAAGCCTTATCAAACATTTCACTACAGGCATGACAGAATATCTATAACATTCAATGTCTGTAAGAAGACTGCTGTGAAACCATTTTGCTTGTAGCTACTTAGGGACATCTTCATAAAACTTATCCAGCATTTCACTACGGGTGTGATAGACTATCTATAACATCCATTCACTGAAAGAACATTGTCTGGAAAACACCTAGCAAGTAGCTCTTAAGGAACATCTTCACATATGCCATTTCAAACATTTCAGTATATGCCACATGGAACGGCTATCACTTTCTTACAATGAAAGAGCATTGTGCTTAATCAAGCCAACAGGTAGCTGTTTAGGGATATTTTCACATAAATCATATCAAACATTTGACTACAGATGTGACAATGTCTATAACATTTGTTATCTGAAAGAAAATTATGCAAAAACCATCTTCTTTTCACTGTTTAGGAACATCTGCACATAGTACACTTCAAATACTTAAGTATATTCCACACAGAGCGACTATCATTTTCACAAAATGAAAGAACACATGCTGAATCCAGTTTATGGGTAGCTGTTTAGGAACATCATATATCAAATATGTCACCACAGATGTGACAATATCTAGAACATTCATTCACTGAAAGAACACTGTGAAGAAACCATCTTGCTTGTTAGCTGTTTAAGAATATAAATAAAAGGCTCTTCAAACATATCACTTTATGCCATACAGAATGGCTATCATCTCCATAGCCAGAAAAGAATACTGTGATGAACCCAGCTTGCAAGTAATTGTTTATTAATATTTTGCTCAAGTCTTATCAGACATTTGCCTACAGTCATGACAGGATATCTTTAATGTCTATTCAATGTAATAACACTGTATTTAAAAGAATTTCCTTGTAGCTGTTTAGAAACATCTTCATGTAAGACTTATTAAGCATTCCTTTGCAGGAATGACAGAATCTCTAAACATTCACTCATTGAATGAACACAGGGATGAAAGCAGTTTTCTTGTAACTGTTGAGGAACATCTTCATATAAAGCTTTTCAAGCATTTCAGTATATGGCATACAGCATGGCCATACCCTTCTTACAAGGAAAGAAGGTTGTGTTTAATAGCTTTCAGGTAGATTATTAGGAGCATTTTTATGTAAGACCTATTGAACATTTAACTACAGGCATGACAGAATATCTATTACATCCATTCAATGAAAGAACACTATGGTGAAAGTGGCTTGGTTTGACTGTTAAGGAAGATCTTCATTTAAGTCCTTTTCAGCATTTCTGTATATGCCATACTAAACGGCTGTCACTATCTTATGATGAAATTATTCTGTCCTGAACACGTCTTGTTGGATTCTATTTAGGAACATCTTCATATAAGACCTCTCTAACATTTAAGCATATGCCATACAGAAGGGCTCTCACTTACTTACAGTTAAAGGACACTGTGCTAAACCCGGCTTGCTGGCGGCTGTTTGAAACCTCTTCATATAAGACTTATTAAACATTTCACTACAGGCATGACAGACTAGCTATAACACTCGTTCACTGAAAGAACACTGTGGTGAAGCCAGATTACTTCTGGCGCCTTGGGAATGTCTTCGTATAAGGCTCTTCAAACACTTCATTATGCCTACAGAATGGCTATCACTTCCATATCCAGAAAGAACGTTCTGATGAAACCAGTGGCTCTTTATGAGCATTTCATTTATGTCTTATCAAACGTTTCTCTACAGCCGCAACATGATATCCATAACATTCATTCAAGGAAACCACACTATGTTGAAAAAGCTTGCTTGTAGCTGTTCAGGAACACTCTCACCTAAGACATCAAATAGTTCTCTTGAGGCATGACAGAATACGTATAACATTCATTTTCTGAATGAACACTGTGGTGAAAACACCTTGCTTGCAGCTGTTTAGGGGAATCTTCAAATAAGTCCTATCAAACATTTCACTACGGGCATGATGGAATATCTATAACATTCACACATTGAAAGAATGCTGTGGTGAAACCAACTTCCTTGTAGCTTTTAAGGAACATCTTCATGTAAGTCTTTTCTAGCATTTCAGTATGAGCCATAGAGAACAGCTATACTTTCTTAAAATGAAACAACATTGTACCTAACTCAGCTTTCAGGTAGACTTATAGTAACATTTTCATGTAAGATTTATTGAAAATTTCACAACATGTGCGACAGAATATCTATTACATTAATTCAATGAAAGATCACTATTGTGAAACCAGCTTGCTTGTATCTCTTTAGAAATACACTCATATAAGTCTTTTCTGACATTTCAGTGTATGCCATACAAAGTAACTATCACTTTATTACAATGAAAAGTCAGTGTGCTGATCCCAGCTTGCAGGTAGCTGTAGGAACATTTTCATATATGATATAAAACATTTCACTACAGCTATAGGAGACTATATATAAAGTTTATTAAATGAAAGAACACTGTGGTGTAACCAGATTGCTTGTAGCTATTTAGGAGTATCTTCATACAAGTCTTTTCAAACATTTCAGTGTATTCCATCCAGAATGGTTATCACTTCCATAAAATGAAAGAACGATGTTAAGAACCCAGCTGGAAAGTTGTCTTTTAGAAATATCTTTTTATAAGTCTTAACAAATATTGCGCTATGGTCATGACAGAATGATTTTAATATTCACTCAAGGAAAGAAGGATGAGCTGAACCCTTGTTTCCTAGTATCTGTTTAGGAAGAACTTCATAAAATACTTAAAAAATTACACTACAGACTTGAAAAATATCCATAAGATTCAGACACTAAAGGAACTCTGGTGAAACAAATGTGCTTACAGCTGTTTAGGGGCATATTCACATAAGACAGTTCAAACATTTCAGCATATGCCCTACAGATGACCTATCAATTACTAACAATGTGAGAACACTGTTCTAAGCCCAGTTTGCGGGTAGCTGTTTAGGAACATGTTCATATAAGACTTAACAAACATTTCATTGCATGTGGGACAGAATATATATAGCATTTGTTCACTGAGAGAAAACTGTGGTGAAACCATCTTACTTGCAGCCATTACGGATCATCTTCGTATTAGTCATTATAACCATTTCAATATTTGCTGTTCTGATTGAATATGAGTTTCAAACAATGAAAGAAACACTGTGCTGAATCCAGCTTGCAAGTAAGTTTTAACTAACACTTCACTACAAGTGTCACGGAATATCTGCAATATTGTTTCACTGAAAGACCTCTGTGGTGAAAGCATCTTGAAGCTATTATTAGGAACATTTTTATTTGAGACATTTCTCACATTTCAGTATATGCCATAATGAATGGGTATCATTTTCCTACAATGAAAGAACACTGTGCTAAATAGAGCTCACAGATAGCTATCTAGGAACGTTTTTACATAAGACTTATCAAACATTTTACAATAGTCGTGACAGACTATACATAACATTCAGTCACTGAAAGAAAACTGTGGAGAAACAATCTTGCTTGTATATATTTAGAAACTTCTTCATGTTCACCATTTCAAGCATTTCCGTATAAGACATACTGAATGAATATCACTTTGAGACAATGATATAACGTGCTGAAGCCAGATTGCAGGCAGCTGTTTAGGAACCTTTTCATAAGAGACTTATCATACATTTCACTACAAAGTATCTATTACATCCATTCAGTGAAAGAACACTATTGTGATGCCAGATTGCTGGTAGCTAATTAGGAACATCTTGATATAAGGCTTTTCTAATATTTCAGTTTATGCCAAACAGAATGACTATCATTTTCTTAAAATGAAATAACACTGTGTTGAACTCATCTTGCAGGAAGCCATTTAGGGTTTCTTCATACAAAACACCAAACATGTCACTACTGCTCTGACAGAATCTCTGTAAGATTCCTTCACTGAGGAACACACTCTGGTGAAACCAGATTGCTCATAAGTTTTTAGGAATATCTTTATATAAGGCTATTCAAACACATCATATGCTATACAGAACGATGATCACTTCCATTAAATTAAACAACATTGTGATGCAACCAGCTGGCACATGCTATTTATGAACATTTTGTGTGTGTCTTATCAAACGTTTCTCTGCAGCCACAATGTGATAATTATTACATTCATTCAATGAAATACTGTGTTGAAAAAGCCTGCTTGTGGCTGTTTAGAAACATCTTCATGTAAGTGTTCATGCAAGCCTTATCAAACATTTCACTACAGGCATGACAGAATATCTATAACATTCAATGTCTGTAAGAAGACTGCTGTGAAACCATTTTGCTTGTAGCTACTTAGGGACATCTTCATAAAACTTATCCAGCATTTCACTACGGGTGTGATAGACTATCTATAACATCCATTCACTGAAAGAACATTGTCTGGAAAACACCTAGCAAGTAGCTCTTAAGGAACATCTTCACATATGCCATTTCAAACATTTCAGTATATGCCACATGGAACGGCTATCACTTTCTTACAATGAAAGAGCATTGTGCTTAATCAAGCCAACAGGTAGCTGTTTAGGGATATTTTCACATAAATCATATCAAACATTTGACTACAGATGTGACAATGTCTATAACATTTGTTATCTGAAAGAAAATTATGCAAAAACCATCTTCTTTTCACTGTTTAGGAACATCTGCACATAGTACACTTCAAATACTTAAGTATATTCCACACAGAGCGACTATCATTTTCACAAAATGAAAGAACACATGCTGAATCCAGTTTATGGGTAGCTGTTTAGGAACATCATATATCAAATATGTCACCACAGATGTGACAATATCTAGAACATTCATTCACTGAAAGAACACTGTGAAGAAACCATCTTGCTTGTTAGCTGTTTAAGAATATAAATAAAAGGCTCTTCAAACATATCACTTTATGCCATACAGAATGGCTATCATCTCCATAGCCAGGAAAGAATACTGTGATGAACCCAGCTTGCAAGTAATTGTTTATTAATATTTTGCTCAAGTCTTATCAGACATTTGCCTACAGTCATGACAGGATATCTTTAATGTCTATTCAATGTAATAACACTGTATTTAAAAGAATTTCCTTGTAGCTGTTTAGAAACATCTTCATGTAAGACTTATTAAGCATTCCTTTGCAGGAATGACAGAATCTCTAAACATTCACTCATTGAATGAACACAGGGATGAAAGCAGTTTTCTTGTAACTGTTGAGGAACATCTTCATATAAAGCTTTTCAAGCATTTCAGTATATGGCATACAGCATGGCCATACCCTTCTTACAAGGAAAGAAGGTTGTGTTTAATAGCTTTCAGGTAGATTATTAGGAGCATTTTTATGTAAGACCTATTGAACATTTAACTACAGGCATGACAGAATATCTATTACATCCATTCAATGAAAGAACACTATGGTGAAAGTGGCTTGGTTTGACTGTTAAGGAAGATCTTCATTTAAGTCCTTTTCAGCATTTCTGTATATGCCATACTAAACGGCTGTCACTATCTTATGATGAAATTATTCTGTCCTGAACACGTCTTGTTGGATTCTATTTAGGAACATCTTCATATAAGACCTCTCTAACATTTAAGCATATGCCATACAGAAGGGCTCTCACTTACTTACAGTTAAAGGACACTGTGCTAAACCCGGCTTGCTGGCGGCTGTTTGAAACCTCTTCATATAAGACTTATTAAACATTTCACTACAGGCATGACAGACTAGCTATAACACTCGTTCACTGAAAGAACACTGTGGTGAAGCCAGATTACTTCTGGCGCCTTGGGAATGTCTTCGTATAAGGCTCTTCAAACACTTCATTATGCCTACAGAATGGCTATCACTTCCATATCCAGAAAGAACGTTCTGATGAAACCAGTGGCTCTTTATGAGCATTTCATTTATGTCTTATCAAACGTTTCTCTACAGCCGCAACATGATATCCATAACATTCATTCAAGGAAACCACACTATGTTGAAAAAGCTTGCTTGTAGCTGTTCAGGAACACTCTCACCTAAGACATCAAATAGTTCTCTTGAGGCATGACAGAATACGTATAACATTCATTTTCTGAATGAACACTGTGGTGAAAACACCTTGCTTGCAGCTGTTTAGGGGAATCTTCAAATAAGTCCTATCAAACATTTCACTACGGGCATGATGGAATATCTATAACATTCACTCATTGAAAGAATGCTGTGGTGAAACCAACTTCCTTGTAGCTTTTAAGGAACATCTTCATGTAAGTCTTTTCTAGCATTTCAGTATGAGCCATAGAGAACAGCTATACTTTCTTAAAATGAAACAACATTGTACCTAACTCAGCTTTCAGGTAGACTTATAGTAACATTTTCATGTAAGATTTATTGAAAATTTCACAACATGTGCGACAGAATATCTATTACATTAATTCAATGAAAGATCACTATTGTGAAACCAGCTTGCTTGTATCTCTTTAGAAATACACTCATATAAGTCTTTTCTGACATTTCAGTGTATGCCATACAAAGTAACTATCACTTTATTACAATGAAAAGTCAGTGTGCTGATCCCAGCTTGCAGGTAGCTGTAGGAACATTTTCATATATGATATAAAACATTTCACTACAGCTATAGGAGACTATATATAAAGTTTATTAAATGAAAGAACACTGTGGTGTAACCAGATTGCTTGTAGCTATTTAGGAGTATCTTCATACAAGTCTTTTCAAACATTTCAGTGTATTCCATCCAGAATGGTTATCACTTCCATAAAATGAAAGAACGATGTTAAGAACCCAGCTGGAAAGTTGTCTTTTAGAAATATCTTTTTATAAGTCTTAACAAATATTGCGCTATGGTCATGACAGAATGATTTTAATATTCACTCAAGGAAAGAAGGATGAGCTGAACCCTTGTTTCCTAGTATCTGTTTAGGAAGAACTTCATAAAATACTTAAAAAATTACACTACAGACTTGAAAAATATCCATAAGATTCAGACACTAAAGGAACTCTGGTGAAACAAATGTGCTTACAGCTGTTTAGGGGCATATTCACATAAGACAGTTCAAACATTTCAGCATATGCCCTACAGATGACCTATCAATTACTAACAATGTGAGAACACTGTTCTAAGCCCAGTTTGCGGGTAGCTGTTTAGGAACATGTTCATATAAGACTTAACAAACATTTCATTGCATGTGGGACAGAATATATATAGCATTTGTTCACTGAGAGAAAACTGTGGTGAAACCATCTTACTTGCAGCCATTACGGATCATCTTCGTATTAGTCATTATAACCATTTCAATATTTGCTGTTCTGATTGAATATGAGTTTCAAACAATGAAAGAAACACTGTGCTGAATCCAGCTTGCAAGTAAGTTTTAACTAACACTTCACTACAAGTGTCACGGAATATCTGCAATATTGTTTCACTGAAAGACCTCTGTGGTGAAAGCATCTTGAAGCTATTATTAGGAACATTTTTATTTGAGACATTTCTCACATTTCAGTATATGCCATAATGAATGGGTATCATTTTCCTACAATGAAAGAACACTGTGCTAAATAGAGCTCACAGATAGCTATCTAGGAACGTTTTTACATAAGACTTATCAAACATTTTACAATAGTCGTGACAGACTATACATAACATTCAGTCACTGAAAGAAAACTGTGGAGAAACAATCTTGCTTGTATATATTTAGAAACTTCTTCATGTTCACCATTTCAAGCATTTCCGTATAAGACATACTGAATGAATATCACTTTGAGACAATGATATAACGTGCTGAAGCCAGATTGCAGGCAGCTGTTTAGGAACCTTTTCATAAGAGACTTATCATACATTTCACTACAAAGTATCTATTACATCCATTCAGTGAAAGAACACTATTGTGATGCCAGATTGCTGGTAGCTAATTAGGAACATCTTGATATAAGGCTTTTCTAATATTTCAGTTTATGCCAAACAGAATGACTATCATTTTCTTAAAATGAAATAACACTGTGTTGAACTCATCTTGCAGGAAGCCATTTAGGGTTTCTTCATACAAAACACCAAACATGTCACTACTGCTCTGACAGAATCTCTGTAAGATTCCTTCACTGAGGAACACACTCTGGTGAAACCAGATTGCTCATAAGTTTTTAGGAATATCTTTATATAAGGCTATTCAAACACATCATATGCTATACAGAACGATGATCACTTCCATTAAATTAAACAACATTGTGATGCAACCAGCTGGCACATGCTATTTATGAACATTTTGTGTGTGTCTTATCAAACGTTTCTCTGCAGCCACAATGTGATAATTATTACATTCATTCAATGAAATACTGTGTTGAAAAAGCCTGCTTGTGGCTGTTTAGAAACATCTTCATGTAAGTGTTCATGCAAGCCTTATCAAACATTTCACTACAGGCATGACAGAATATCTATAACATTCAATGTCTGTAAGAAGACTGCTGTGAAACCATTTTGCTTGTAGCTACTTAGGGACATCTTCATAAAACTTATCCAGCATTTCACTACGGGTGTGATAGACTATCTATAACATCCATTCACTGAAAGAACATTGTCTGGAAAACACCTAGCAAGTAGCTCTTAAGGAACATCTTCACATATGCCATTTCAAACATTTCAGTATATGCCACATGGAACGGCTATCACTTTCTTACAATGAAAGAGCATTGTGCTTAATCAAGCCAACAGGTAGCTGTTTAGGGATATTTTCACATAAATCATATCAAACATTTGACTACAGATGTGACAATGTCTATAACATTTGTTATCTGAAAGAAAATTATGCAAAAACCATCTTCTTTTCACTGTTTAGGAACATCTGCACATAGTACACTTCAAATACTTAAGTATATTCCACACAGAGCGACTATCATTTTCACAAAATGAAAGAACACATGCTGAATCCAGTTTATGGGTAGCTGTTTAGGAACATCATATATCAAATATGTCACCACAGATGTGACAATATCTAGAACATTCATTCACTGAAAGAACACTGTGAAGAAACCATCTTGCTTGTTAGCTGTTTAAGAATATAAATAAAAGGCTCTTCAAACATATCACTTTATGCCATACAGAATGGCTATCATCTCCATAGCCAGGAAAGAATACTGTGATGAACCCAGCTTGCAAGTAATTGTTTATTAATATTTTGCTCAAGTCTTATCAGACATTTGCCTACAGTCATGACAGGATATCTTTAATGTCTATTCAATGTAATAACACTGTATTTAAAAGAATTTCCTTGTAGCTGTTTAGAAACATCTTCATGTAAGACTTATTAAGCATTCCTTTGCAGGAATGACAGAATCTCTAAACATTCACTCATTGAATGAACACAGGGATGAAAGCAGTTTTCTTGTAACTGTTGAGGAACATCTTCATATAAAGCTTTTCAAGCATTTCAGTATATGGCATACAGCATGGCCATACCCTTCTTACAAGAAAGAAGGTTGTGTTTAATAGCTTTCAGGTAGATTATTAGGAGCATTTTTATGTAAGACCTATTGAACATTTAACTACAGGCATGACAGAATATCTATTACATCCATTCAATGAAAGAACACTATGGTGAAAGTGGCTTGGTTTGACTGTTAAGGAAGATCTTCATTTAAGTCCTTTTCAGCATTTCTGTATATGCCATACTAAACGGCTGTCACTATCTTATGATGAAATTATTCTGTCCTGAACACGTCTTGTTGGATTCTATTTAGGAACATCTTCATATAAGACCTCTCTAACATTTAAGCATATGCCATACAGAAGGGCTCTCACTTACTTACAGTTAAAGGACACTGTGCTAAACCCGGCTTGCTGGCGGCTGTTTGAAACCTCTTCATATAAGACTTATTAAACATTTCACTACAGGCATGACAGACTAGCTATAACACTCGTTCACTGAAAGAACACTGTGGTGAAGCCAGATTACTTCTGGCGCCTTGGGAATGTCTTCGTATAAGGCTCTTCAAACACTTCATTATGCCTACAGAATGGCTATCACTTCCATATCCAGAAAGAACGTTCTGATGAAACCAGTGGCTCTTTATGAGCATTTCATTTATGTCTTATCAAACGTTTCTCTACAGCCGCAACATGATATCCATAACATTCATTCAAGGAAACCACACTATGTTGAAAAAGCTTGCTTGTAGCTGTTCAGGAACACTCTCACCTAAGACATCAAATAGTTCTCTTGAGGCATGACAGAATACGTATAACATTCATTTTCTGAATGAACACTGTGGTGAAAACACCTTGCTTGCAGCTGTTTAGGGGAATCTTCAAATAAGTCCTATCAAACATTTCACTACGGGCATGATGGAATATCTATAACATTCACACATTGAAAGAATGCTGTGGTGAAACCAACTTCCTTGTAGCTTTTAAGGAACATCTTCATGTAAGTCTTTTCTAGCATTTCAGTATGAGCCATAGAGAACAGCTATACTTTCTTAAAATGAAACAACATTGTACCTAACTCAGCTTTCAGGTAGACTTATAGTAACATTTTCATGTAAGATTTATTGAAAATTTCACAACATGTGCGACAGAATATCTATTACATTAATTCAATGAAAGATCACTATTGTGAAACCAGCTTGCTTGTATCTCTTTAGAAATACACTCATATAAGTCTTTTCTGACATTTCAGTGTATGCCATACAAAGTAACTATCACTTTATTACAATGAAAAGTCAGTGTGCTGATCCCAGCTTGCAGGTAGCTGTAGGAACATTTTCATATATGATATAAAACATTTCACTACAGCTATAGGAGACTATATATAAAGTTTATTAAATGAAAGAACACTGTGGTGTAACCAGATTGCTTGTAGCTATTTAGGAGTATCTTCATACAAGTCTTTTCAAACATTTCAGTGTATTCCATCCAGAATGGTTATCACTTCCATAAAATGAAAGAACGATGTTAAGAACCCAGCTGGAAAGTTGTCTTTTAGAAATATCTTTTTATAAGTCTTAACAAATATTGCGCTATGGTCATGACAGAATGATTTTAATATTCACTCAAGGAAAGAAGGATGAGCTGAACCCTTGTTTCCTAGTATCTGTTTAGGAAGAACTTCATAAAATACTTAAAAAATTACACTACAGACTTGAAAAATATCCATAAGATTCAGACACTAAAGGAACTCTGGTGAAACAAATGTGCTTACAGCTGTTTAGGGGCATATTCACATAAGACAGTTCAAACATTTCAGCATATGCCCTACAGATGACCTATCAATTACTAACAATGTGAGAACACTGTTCTAAGCCCAGTTTGCGGGTAGCTGTTTAGGAACATGTTCATATAAGACTTAACAAACATTTCATTGCATGTGGGACAGAATATATATAGCATTTGTTCACTGAGAGAAAACTGTGGTGAAACCATCTTACTTGCAGCCATTACGGATCATCTTCGTATTAGTCATTATAACCATTTCAATATTTGCTGTTCTGATTGAATATGAGTTTCAAACAATGAAAGAAACACTGTGCTGAATCCAGCTTGCAAGTAAGTTTTAACTAACACTTCACTACAAGTGTCACGGAATATCTGCAATATTGTTTCACTGAAAGACCTCTGTGGTGAAAGCATCTTGAAGCTATTATTAGGAACATTTTTATTTGAGACATTTCTCACATTTCAGTATATGCCATAATGAATGGGTATCATTTTCCTACAATGAAAGAACACTGTGCTAAATAGAGCTCACAGATAGCTATCTAGGAACGTTTTTACATAAGACTTATCAAACATTTTACAATAGTCGTGACAGACTATACATAACATTCAGTCACTGAAAGAAAACTGTGGAGAAACAATCTTGCTTGTATATATTTAGAAACTTCTTCATGTTCACCATTTCAAGCATTTCCGTATAAGACATACTGAATGAATATCACTTTGAGACAATGATATAACGTGCTGAAGCCAGATTGCAGGCAGCTGTTTAGGAACCTTTTCATAAGAGACTTATCATACATTTCACTACAAAGTATCTATTACATCCATTCAGTGAAAGAACACTATTGTGATGCCAGATTGCTGGTAGCTAATTAGGAACATCTTGATATAAGGCTTTTCTAATATTTCAGTTTATGCCAAACAGAATGACTATCATTTTCTTAAAATGAAATAACACTGTGTTGAACTCATCTTGCAGGAAGCCATTTAGGGTTTCTTCATACAAAACACCAAACATGTCACTACTGCTCTGACAGAATCTCTGTAAGATTCCTTCACTGAGGAACACACTCTGGTGAAACCAGATTGCTCATAAGTTTTTAGGAATATCTTTATATAAGGCTATTCAAACACATCATATGCTATACAGAACGATGATCACTTCCATTAAATTAAACAACATTGTGATGCAACCAGCTGGCACATGCTATTTATGAACATTTTGTGTGTGTCTTATCAAACGTTTCTCTGCAGCCACAATGTGATAATTATTACATTCATTCAATGAAATACTGTGTTGAAAAAGCCTGCTTGTGGCTGTTTAGAAACATCTTCATGTAAGTGTTCATGCAAGCCTTATCAAACATTTCACTACAGGCATGACAGAATATCTATAACATTCAATGTCTGTAAGAAGACTGCTGTGAAACCATTTTGCTTGTAGCTACTTAGGGACATCTTCATAAAACTTATCCAGCATTTCACTACGGGTGTGATAGACTATCTATAACATCCATTCACTGAAAGAACATTGTCTGGAAAACACCTAGCAAGTAGCTCTTAAGGAACATCTTCACATATGACATTTCAAACATTTCAGTATATGCCACATGGAACGGCTATCACTTTCTTACAATGAAAGAGCATTGTGCTTAATCAAGCCAACAGGTAGCTGTTTAGGGATATTTTCACAGAAATCATATCAAACATTTGACTACAGATGTGACAATGTCTATAACATTTGTTATCTGAAAGAAAATTATGCAAAAACCATCTTCTTTTCACTGTTTAGGAACATCTGCACATAGTACACTTCAAATACTTAAGTATATTCCACACAGAGCGACTATCATTTTCACAAAATGAAAGAACACATGCTGAATCCAGTTTATGGGTAGCTGTTTAGGAACATCATATATCAAATATGTCACCACAGATGTGACAATATCTAGAACATTCATTCACTGAAAGAACACTGTGAAGAAACCATCTTGCTTGTTAGCTGTTTAAGAATATAAATAAAAGGCTCTTCAAACATATCACTTTATGCCATACAGAATGGCTATCATCTCCATAGCCAGGAAAGAATACTGTGATGAACCCAGCTTGCAAGTAATTGTTTATTAATATTTTGCTCAAGTCTTATCAGACATTTGCCTACAGTCATGACAGGATATCTTTAATGTCTATTCAATGTAATAACACTGTATTTAAAAGAATTTCCTTGTAGCTGTTTAGAAACATCTTCATGTAAGACTTATTAAACATTCCTTTGCAGGAATGACAGAATCTCTAAACATTCACTCATTGAATGAACACAGGGATGAAAGCAGTTTTCTTGTAACTGTTGAGGAACATCTTCATATAAAGCTTTTCAAGCATTTCAGTATATGGCATACAGCATGGCCATACCCTTCTTACAAGGAAAGAAGGTTGTGTTTAATAGCTTTCAGGTAGATTATTAGGAGCATTTTTATGTAAGACCTATTGAACATTTAACTACAGGCATGACAGAATATCTATTACATCCATTCAATGAAAGAACACTATGGTGAAAGTGGCTTGGTTTGACTGTTAAGGAAGATCTTCATTTAAGTCCTTTTCAGCATTTCTGTATATGCCATACTAAACGGCTGTCACTATCTTATGATGAAATTATTCTGTCCTGAACACGTCTTGTTGGATTCTATTTAGGAACATCTTCATATAAGACCTCTCTAACATTTAAGCATATGCCATACAGAAGGGCTCTCACTTACTTACAGTTAAAGGACACTGTGCTAAACCCGGCTTGCTGGCGGCTGTTTGAAACCTCTTCATATAAGACTTATTAAACATTTCACTACAGGCATGACAGACTAGCTATAACACTCGTTCACTGAAAGAACACTGTGGTGAAGCCAGATTACTTCTGGCGCCTTGGGAATGTCTTCGTATAAGGCTCTTCAAACACTTCATTATGCCTACAGAATGGCTATCACTTCCATATCCAGAAAGAACGTTCTGATGAAACCAGTGGCTCTTTATGAGCATTTCATTTATGTCTTATCAAACGTTTCTCTACAGCCGCAACATGATATCCATAACATTCATTCAAGGAAACCACACTATGTTGAAAAAGCTTGCTTGTAGCTGTTCAGGAACACTCTCACCTAAGACATCAAATAGTTCTCTTGAGGCATGACAGAATACGTATAACATTCATTTTCTGAATGAACACTGTGGTGAAAACACCTTGCTTGCAGCTGTTTAGGGGAATCTTCAAATAAGTCCTATCAAACATTTCACTACGGGCATGATGGAATATCTATAACATTCACACATTGAAAGAATGCTGTGGTGAAACCAACTTCCTTGTAGCTTTTAAGGAACATCTTCATGTAAGTCTTTTCTAGCATTTCAGTATGAGCCATAGAGAACAGCTATACTTTCTTAAAATGAAACAACATTGTACCTAACTCAGCTTTCAGGTAGACTTATAGTAACATTTTCATGTAAGATTTATTGAAAATTTCACAACATGTGCGACAGAATATCTATTACATTAATTCAATGAAAGATCACTATTGTGAAACCAGCTTGCTTGTATCTCTTTAGAAATACACTCATATAAGTCTTTTCTGACATTTCAGTGTATGCCATACAAAGTAACTATCACTTTATTACAATGAAAAGTCAGTGTGCTGATCCCAGCTTGCAGGTAGCTGTAGGAACATTTTCATATATGATATAAAACATTTCACTACAGCTATAGGAGACTATATATAAAGTTTATTAAATGAAAGAACACTGTGGTGTAACCAGATTGCTTGTAGCTATTTAGGAGTATCTTCATACAAGTCTTTTCAAACATTTCAGTGTATTCCATCCAGAATGGTTATCACTTCCATAAAATGAAAGAACGATGTTAAGAACCCAGCTGGAAAGTTGTCTTTTAGAAATATCTTTTTATAAGTCTTAACAAATATTGCGCTATGGTCATGACAGAATGATTTTAATATTCACTCAAGGAAAGAAGGATGAGCTGAACCCTTGTTTCCTAGTATCTGTTTAGGAAGAACTTCATAAAATACTTAAAAAATTACACTACAGACTTGAAAAATATCCATAAGATTCAGACACTAAAGGAACTCTGGTGAAACAAATGTGCTTACAGCTGTTTAGGGGCATATTCACATAAGACAGTTCAAACATTTCAGCATATGCCCTACAGATGACCTATCAATTACTAACAATGTGAGAACACTGTTCTAAGCCCAGTTTGCGGGTAGCTGTTTAGGAACATGTTCATATAAGACTTAACAAACATTTCATTGCATGTGGGACAGAATATATATAGCATTTGTTCACTGAGAGAAAACTGTGGTGAAACCATCTTACTTGCAGCCATTACGGATCATCTTCGTATTAGTCATTATAACCATTTCAATATTTGCTGTTCTGATTGAATATGAGTTTCCAACAATGAAAGAAACACTGTGCTGAATCCAGCTTGCAAGTAAGTTTTAACTAACACTTCACTACAAGTGTCACGGAATATCTGCAATATTGTTTCACTGAAAGACCTCTGTGGTGAAAGCATCTTGAAGCTATTATTAGGAACATTTTTATTTGAGACATTTCTCACATTTCAGTATATGCCATAATGAATGGGTATCATTTTCCTACAATGAAAGAACACTGTGCTAAATAGAGCTCACAGATAGCTATCTAGGAACGTTTTTACATAAGACTTATCAAACATTTTACAATAGTCGTGACAGAATATACATAACATTCAGTCACTGAAAGAAAACTGTGGAGAAACAATCTTGCTTGTATATATTTAGAAACTTCTTCATGTTCACCATTTCAAGCATTTCCGTATAAGACATACTGAATGAATATCACTTTGAGACAATGATATAACGTGCTGAAGCCAGATTGCAGGCAGCTGTTTAGGAACCTTTTCATAAGAGACTTATCATACATTTCACTACAAAGTATCTATTACATCCATTCAGTGAAAGAACACTATTGTGATGCCAGATTGCTGGTAGCTAATTAGGAACATCTTGATATAAGGCTTTTCTAATATTTCAGTTTATGCCAAACAGAATGACTATCATTTTCTTAAAATGAAATAACACTGTGTTGAACTCATCTTGCAGGAAGCCATTTAGGGTTTCTTCATACAAAACACCAAACATGTCACTACTGCTCTGACAGAATCTCTGTAAGATTCCTTCACTGAGGAACACACTCTGGTGAAACCAGATTGCTCATAAGTTTTTAGGAATATCTTTATATAAGGCTATTCAAACACATCATATGCTATACAGAACGATGATCACTTCCATTAAATTAAACAACATTGTGATGCAACCAGCTGGCACATGCTATTTATGAACATTTTGTGTGTGTCTTATCAAACGTTTCTCTGCAGCCACAATGTGATAATTATTACATTCATTCAATGAAATACTGTGTTGAAAAAGCCTGCTTGTGGCTGTTTAGAAACATCTTCATGTAAGTGTTCATGCAAGCCTTATCAAACATTTCACTACAGGCATGACAGAATATCTATAACATTCAATGTCTGTAAGAAGACTGCTGTGAAACCATTTTGCTTGTAGCTACTTAGGGACATCTTCATAAAACTTATCCAGCATTTCACTACGGGTGTGATAGACTATCTATAACATCCATTCACTGAAAGAACATTGTCTGGAAAACACCTAGCAAGTAGCTCTTAAGGAACATCTTCACATATGACATTTCAAACATTTCAGTATATGCCACATGGAACGGCTATCACTTTCTTACAATGAAAGAGCATTGTGCTTAATCAAGCCAACAGGTAGCTGTTTAGGGATATTTTCACAGAAATCATATCAAACATTTGACTACAGATGTGACAATGTCTATAACATTTGTTATCTGAAAGAAAATTATGCAAAAACCATCTTCTTTTCACTGTTTAGGAACATCTGCACATAGTACACTTCAAATACTTAAGTATATTCCACACAGAGCGACTATCATTTTCACAAAATGAAAGAACACATGCTGAATCCAGTTTATGGGTAGCTGTTTAGGAACATCATATATCAAATATGTCACCACAGATGTGACAATATCTAGAACATTCATTCACTGAAAGAACACTGTGAAGAAACCATCTTGCTTGTTAGCTGTTTAAGAATATAAATAAAAGGCTCTTCAAACATATCACTTTATGCCATACAGAATGGCTATCATCTCCATAGCCAGAAAAGAATACTGTGATGAACCCAGCTTGCAAGTAATTGTTTATTAATATTTTGCTCAAGTCTTATCAGACATTTGCCTACAGTCATGACAGGATATCTTTAATGTCTATTCAATGTAATAACACTGTATTTAAAAGAATTTCCTTGTAGCTGTTTAGAAACATCTTCATGTAAGACTTATTAAGCATTCCTTTGCAGGAATGACAGAATCTCTAAACATTCACTCATTGAATGAACACAGGGATGAAAGCAGTTTTCTTGTAACTGTTGAGGAACATCTTCATATAAAGCTTTTCAAGCATTTCAGTATATGGCATACAGCATGGCCATACCCTTCTTACAAGGAAAGAAGGTTGTGTTTAATAGCTTTCAGGTAGATTATTAGGAGCATTTTTATGTAAGACCTATTGAACATTTAACTACAGGCATGACAGAATATCTATTACATCCATTCAATGAAAGAACACTATGGTGAAAGTGGCTTGGTTTGACTGTTAAGGAAGATCTTCATTTAAGTCCTTTTCAGCATTTCTGTATATGCCATACTAAACGGCTGTCACTATCTTATGATGAAATTATTCTGTCCTGAACACGTCTTGTTGGATTCTATTTAGGAACATCTTCATATAAGACCTCTCTAACATTTAAGCATATGCCATACAGAAGGGCTCTCACTTACTTACAGTTAAAGGACACTGTGCTAAACCCGGCTTGCTGGCGGCTGTTTGAAACCTCTTCATATAAGACTTATTAAACATTTCACTACAGGCATGACAGACTAGCTATAACACTCGTTCACTGAAAGAACACTGTGGTGAAGCCAGATTACTTCTGGCGCCTTGGGAATGTCTTCGTATAAGGCTCTTCAAACACTTCATTATGCCTACAGAATGGCTATCACTTCCATATCCAGAAAGAACGTTCTGATGAAACCAGTGGCTCTTTATGAGCATTTCATTTATGTCTTATCAAACGTTTCTCTACAGCCGCAACATGATATCCATAACATTCATTCAAGGAAACCACACTATGTTGAAAAAGCTTGCTTGTAGCTGTTCAGGAACACTCTCACCTAAGACATCAAATAGTTCTCTTGAGGCATGACAGAATACGTATAACATTCATTTTCTGAATGAACACTGTGGTGAAAACACCTTGCTTGCAGCTGTTTAGGGGAATCTTCAAATAAGTCCTATCAAACATTTCACTACGGGCATGATGGAATATCTATAACATTCACACATTGAAAGAATGCTGTGGTGAAACCAACTTCCTTGTAGCTTTTAAGGAACATCTTCATGTAAGTCTTTTCTAGCATTTCAGTATGAGCCATAGAGAACAGCTATACTTTCTTAAAATGAAACAACATTGTACCTAACTCAGCTTTCAGGTAGACTTATAGTAACATTTTCATGTAAGATTTATTGAAAATTTCACAACATGTGCGACAGAATATCTATTACATTAATTCAATGAAAGATCACTATTGTGAAACCAGCTTGCTTGTATCTCTTTAGAAATACACTCATATAAGTCTTTTCTGACATTTCAGTGTATGCCATACAAAGTAACTATCACTTTATTACAATGAAAAGTCAGTGTGCTGATCCCAGCTTGCAGGTAGCTGTAGGAACATTTTCATATATGATATAAAACATTTCACTACAGCTATAGGAGACTATATATAAAGTTTATTAAATGAAAGAACACTGTGGTGTAACCAGATTGCTTGTAGCTATTTAGGAGTATCTTCATACAAGTCTTTTCAAACATTTCAGTGTATTCCATCCAGAATGGTTATCACTTCCATAAAATGAAAGAACGATGTTAAGAACCCAGCTGGAAAGTTGTCTTTTAGAAATATCTTTTTATAAGTCTTAACAAATATTGCGCTATGGTCATGACAGAATGATTTTAATATTCACTCAAGGAAAGAAGGATGAGCTGAACCCTTGTTTCCTAGTATCTGTTTAGGAAGAACTTCATAAAATACTTAAAAAATTACACTACAGACTTGAAAAATATCCATAAGATTCAGACACTAAAGGAACTCTGGTGAAACAAATGTGCTTACAGCTGTTTAGGGGCATATTCACATAAGACAGTTCAAACATTTCAGCATATGCCCTACAGATGACCTATCAATTACTAACAATGTGAGAACACTGTTCTAAGCCCAGTTTGCGGGTAGCTGTTTAGGAACATGTTCATATAAGACTTAACAAACATTTCATTGCATGTGGGACAGAATATATATAGCATTTGTTCACTGAGAGAAAACTGTGGTGAAACCATCTTACTTGCAGCCATTACGGATCATCTTCGTATTAGTCATTATAACCATTTCAATATTTGCTGTTCTGATTGAATATGAGTTTCCAACAATGAAAGAAACACTGTGCTGAATCCAGCTTGCAAGTAAGTTTTAACTAACACTTCACTACAAGTGTCACGGAATATCTGCAATATTGTTTCACTGAAAGACCTCTGTGGTGAAAGCATCTTGAAGCTATTATTAGGAACATTTTTATTTGAGACATTTCTCACATTTCAGTATATGCCATAATGAATGGGTATCATTTTCCTACAATGAAAGAACACTGTGCTAAATAGAGCTCACAGATAGCTATCTAGGAACGTTTTTACATAAGACTTATCAAACATTTTACAATAGTCGTGACAGACTATACATAACATTCAGTCACTGAAAGAAAACTGTGGAGAAACAATCTTGCTTGTATATATTTAGAAACTTCTTCATGTTCACCATTTCAAGCATTTCCGTATAAGACATACTGAATGAATATCACTTTGAGACAATGATATAACGTGCTGAAGCCAGATTGCAGGCAGCTGTTTAGGAACCTTTTCATAAGAGACTTATCATACATTTCACTACAAAGTATCTATTACATCCATTCAGTGAAAGAACACTATTGTGATGCCAGATTGCTGGTAGCTAATTAGGAACATCTTGATATAAGGCTTTTCTAATATTTCAGTTTATGCCAAACAGAATGACTATCATTTTCTTAAAATGAAATAACACTGTGTTGAACTCATCTTGCAGGAAGCCATTTAGGGTTTCTTCATACAAAACACCAAACATGTCACTACTGCTCTGACAGAATCTCTGTAAGATTCCTTCACTGAGGAACACACTCTGGTGAAACCAGATTGCTCATAAGTTTTTAGGAATATCTTTATATAAGGCTATTCAAACACATCATATGCTATACAGAACGATGATCACTTCCATTAAATTAAACAACATTGTGATGCAACCAGCTGGCACATGCTATTTATGAACATTTTGTGTGTGTCTTATCAAACGTTTCTCTGCAGCCACAATGTGATAATTATTACATTCATTCAATGAAATACTGTGTTGAAAAAGCCTGCTTGTGGCTGTTTAGAAACATCTTCATGTAAGTGTTCATGCAAGCCTTATCAAACATTTCACTACAGGCATGACAGAATATCTATAACATTCAATGTCTGTAAGAAGACTGCTGTGAAACCATTTTGCTTGTAGCTACTTAGGGACATCTTCATAAAACTTATCCAGCATTTCACTACGGGTGTGATAGACTATCTATAACATCCATTCACTGAAAGAACATTGTCTGGAAAACACCTAGCAAGTAGCTCTTAAGGAACATCTTCACATATGACATTTCAAACATTTCAGTATATGCCACATGGAACGGCTATCACTTTCTTACAATGAAAGAGCATTGTGCTTAATCAAGCCAACAGGTAGCTGTTTAGGGATATTTTCACAGAAATCATATCAAACATTTGACTACAGATGTGACAATGTCTATAACATTTGTTATCTGAAAGAAAATTATGCAAAAACCATCTTCTTTTCACTGTTTAGGAACATCTGCACATAGTACACTTCAAATACTTAAGTATATTCCACACAGAGCGACTATCATTTTCACAAAATGAAAGAACACATGCTGAATCCAGTTTATGGGTAGCTGTTTAGGAACATCATATATCAAATATGTCACCACAGATGTGACAATATCTAGAACATTCATTCACTGAAAGAACACTGTGAAGAAACCATCTTGCTTGTTAGCTGTTTAAGAATATAAATAAAAGGCTCTTCAAACATATCACTTTATGCCATACAGAATGGCTATCATCTCCATAGCCAGAAAAGAATACTGTGATGAACCCAGCTTGCAAGTAATTGTTTATTAATATTTTGCTCAAGTCTTATCAGACATTTGCCTACAGTCATGACAGGATATCTTTAATGTCTATTCAATGTAATAACACTGTATTTAAAAGAATTTCCTTGTAGCTGTTTAGAAACATCTTCATGTAAGACTTATTAAGCATTCCTTTGCAGGAATGACAGAATCTCTAAACATTCACTCATTGAATGAACACAGGGATGAAAGCAGTTTTCTTGTAACTGTTGAGGAACATCTTCATATAAAGCTTTTCAAGCATTTCAGTATATGGCATACAGCATGGCCATACCCTTCTTACAAGGAAAGAAGGTTGTGTTTAATAGCTTTCAGGTAGATTATTAGGAGCATTTTTATGTAAGACCTATTGAACATTTAACTACAGGCATGACAGAATATCTATTACATCCATTCAATGAAAGAACACTATGGTGAAAGTGGCTTGGTTTGACTGTTAAGGAAGATCTTCATTTAAGTCCTTTTCAGCATTTCTGTATATGCCATACTAAACGGCTGTCACTATCTTATGATGAAATTATTCTGTCCTGAACACGTCTTGTTGGATTCTATTTAGGAACATCTTCATATAAGACCTCTCTAACATTTAAGCATATGCCATACAGAAGGGCTCTCACTTACTTACAGTTAAAGGACACTGTGCTAAACCCGGCTTGCTGGCGGCTGTTTGAAACCTCTTCATATAAGACTTATTAAACATTTCACTACAGGCATGACAGACTAGCTATAACACTCGTTCACTGAAAGAACACTGTGGTGAAGCCAGATTACTTCTGGCGCCTTGGGAATGTCTTCGTATAAGGCTCTTCAAACACTTCATTATGCCTACAGAATGGCTATCACTTCCATATCCAGAAAGAACGTTCTGATGAAACCAGTGGCTCTTTATGAGCATTTCATTTATGTCTTATCAAACGTTTCTCTACAGCCGCAACATGATATCCATAACATTCATTCAAGGAAACCACACTATGTTGAAAAAGCTTGCTTGTAGCTGTTCAGGAACACTCTCACCTAAGACATCAAATAGTTCTCTTGAGGCATGACAGAATACGTATAACATTCATTTTCTGAATGAACACTGTGGTGAAAACACCTTGCTTGCAGCTGTTTAGGGGAATCTTCAAATAAGTCCTATCAAACATTTCACTACGGGCATGATGGAATATCTATAACATTCACACATTGAAAGAATGCTGTGGTGAAACCAACTTCCTTGTAGCTTTTAAGGAACATCTTCATGTAAGTCTTTTCTAGCATTTCAGTATGAGCCATAGAGAACAGCTATACTTTCTTAAAATGAAACAACATTGTACCTAACTCAGCTTTCAGGTAGACTTATAGTAACATTTTCATGTAAGATTTATTGAAAATTTCACAACATGTGCGACAGAATATCTATTACATTAATTCAATGAAAGATCACTATTGTGAAACCAGCTTGCTTGTATCTCTTTAGAAATACACTCATATAAGTCTTTTCTGACATTTCAGTGTATGCCATACAAAGTAACTATCACTTTATTACAATGAAAAGTCAGTGTGCTGATCCCAGCTTGCAGGTAGCTGTAGGAACATTTTCATATATGATATAAAACATTTCACTACAGCTATAGGAGACTATATATAAAGTTTATTAAATGAAAGAACACTGTGGTGTAACCAGATTGCTTGTAGCTATTTAGGAGTATCTTCATACAAGTCTTTTCAAACATTTCAGTGTATTCCATCCAGAATGGTTATCACTTCCATAAAATGAAAGAACGATGTTAAGAACCCAGCTGGAAAGTTGTCTTTTAGAAATATCTTTTTATAAGTCTTAACAAATATTGCGCTATGGTCATGACAGAATGATTTTAATATTCACTCAAGGAAAGAAGGATGAGCTGAACCCTTGTTTCCTAGTATCTGTTTAGGAAGAACTTCATAAAATACTTAAAAAATTACACTACAGACTTGAAAAATATCCATAAGATTCAGACACTAAAGGAACTCTGGTGAAACAAATGTGCTTACAGCTGTTTAGGGGCATATTCACATAAGACAGTTCAAACATTTCAGCATATGCCCTACAGATGACCTATCAATTACTAACAATGTGAGAACACTGTTCTAAGCCCAGTTTGCGGGTAGCTGTTTAGGAACATGTTCATATAAGACTTAACAAACATTTCATTGCATGTGGGACAGAATATATATAGCATTTGTTCACTGAGAGAAAACTGTGGTGAAACCATCTTACTTGCAGCCATTACGGATCATCTTCGTATTAGTCATTATAACCATTTCAATATTTGCTGTTCTGATTGAATATGAGTTTCCAACAATGAAAGAAACACTGTGCTGAATCCAGCTTGCAAGTAAGTTTTAACTAACACTTCACTACAAGTGTCACGGAATATCTGCAATATTGTTTCACTGAAAGACCTCTGTGGTGAAAGCATCTTGAAGCTATTATTAGGAACATTTTTATTTGAGACATTTCTCACATTTCAGTATATGCCATAATGAATGGGTATCATTTTCCTACAATGAAAGAACACTGTGCTAAATAGAGCTCACAGATAGCTATCTAGGAACGTTTTTACATAAGACTTATCAAACATTTTACAATAGTCGTGACAGACTATACATAACATTCAGTCACTGAAAGAAAACTGTGGAGAAACAATCTTGCTTGTATATATTTAGAAACTTCTTCATGTTCACCATTTCAAGCATTTCCGTATAAGACATACTGAATGAATATCACTTTGAGACAATGATATAACGTGCTGAAGCCAGATTGCAGGCAGCTGTTTAGGAACCTTTTCATAAGAGACTTATCATACATTTCACTACAAAGTATCTATTACATCCATTCAGTGAAAGAACACTATTGTGATGCCAGATTGCTGGTAGCTAATTAGGAACATCTTGATATAAGGCTTTTCTAATATTTCAGTTTATGCCAAACAGAATGACTATCATTTTCTTAAAATGAAATAACACTGTGTTGAACTCATCTTGCAGGAAGCCATTTAGGGTTTCTTCATACAAAACACCAAACATGTCACTACTGCTCTGACAGAATCTCTGTAAGATTCCTTCACTGAGGAACACACTCTGGTGAAACCAGATTGCTCATAAGTTTTTAGGAATATCTTTATATAAGGCTATTCAAACACATCATATGCTATACAGAACGATGATCACTTCCATTAAATTAAACAACATTGTGATGCAACCAGCTGGCACATGCTATTTATGAACATTTTGTGTGTGTCTTATCAAACGTTTCTCTGCAGCCACAATGTGATAATTATTACATTCATTCAATGAAATACTGTGTTGAAAAAGCCTGCTTGTGGCTGTTTAGAAACATCTTCATGTAAGTGTTCATGCAAGCCTTATCAAACATTTCACTACAGGCATGACAGAATATCTATAACATTCAATGTCTGTAAGAAGACTGCTGTGAAACCATTTTGCTTGTAGCTACTTAGGGACATCTTCATAAAACTTATCCAGCATTTCACTACGGGTGTGATAGACTATCTATAACATCCATTCACTGAAAGAACATTGTCTGGAAAACACCTAGCAAGTAGCTCTTAAGGAACATCTTCACATATGACATTTCAAACATTTCAGTATATGCCACATGGAACGGCTATCACTTTCTTACAATGAAAGAGCATTGTGCTTAATCAAGCCAACAGGTAGCTGTTTAGGGATATTTTCACAGAAATCATATCAAACATTTGACTACAGATGTGACAATGTCTATAACATTTGTTATCTGAAAGAAAATTATGCAAAAACCATCTTCTTTTCACTGTTTAGGAACATCTGCACATAGTACACTTCAAATACTTAAGTATATTCCACACAGAGCGACTATCATTTTCACAAAATGAAAGAACACATGCTGAATCCAGTTTATGGGTAGCTGTTTAGGAACATCATATATCAAATATGTCACCACAGATGTGACAATATCTAGAACATTCATTCACTGAAAGAACACTGTGAAGAAACCATCTTGCTTGTTAGCTGTTTAAGAATATAAATAAAAGGCTCTTCAAACATATCACTTTATGCCATACAGAATGGCTATCATCTCCATAGCCAGAAAAGAATACTGTGATGAACCCAGCTTGCAAGTAATTGTTTATTAATATTTTGCTCAAGTCTTATCAGACATTTGCCTACAGTCATGACAGGATATCTTTAATGTCTATTCAATGTAATAACACTGTATTTAAAAGAATTTCCTTGTAGCTGTTTAGAAACATCTTCATGTAAGACTTATTAAGCATTCCTTTGCAGGAATGACAGAATCTCTAAACATTCACTCATTGAATGAACACAGGGATGAAAGCAGTTTTCTTGTAACTGTTGAGGAACATCTTCATATAAAGCTTTTCAAGCATTTCAGTATATGGCATACAGCATGGCCATACCCTTCTTACAAGGAAAGAAGGTTGTGTTTAATAGCTTTCAGGTAGATTATTAGGAGCATTTTTATGTAAGACCTATTGAACATTTAACTACAGGCATGACAGAATATCTATTACATCCATTCAATGAAAGAACACTATGGTGAAAGTGGCTTGGTTTGACTGTTAAGGAAGATCTTCATTTAAGTCCTTTTCAGCATTTCTGTATATGCCATACTAAACGGCTGTCACTATCTTATGATGAAATTATTCTGTCCTGAACACGTCTTGTTGGATTCTATTTAGGAACATCTTCATATAAGACCTCTCTAACATTTAAGCATATGCCATACAGAAGGGCTCTCACTTACTTACAGTTAAAGGACACTGTGCTAAACCCGGCTTGCTGGCGGCTGTTTGAAACCTCTTCATATAAGACTTATTAAACATTTCACTACAGGCATGACAGACTAGCTATAACACTCGTTCACTGAAAGAACACTGTGGTGAAGCCAGATTACTTCTGGCGCCTTGGGAATGTCTTCGTATAAGGCTCTTCAAACACTTCATTATGCCTACAGAATGGCTATCACTTCCATATCCAGAAAGAACGTTCTGATGAAACCAGTGGCTCTTTATGAGCATTTCATTTATGTCTTATCAAACGTTTCTCTACAGCCGCAACATGATATCCATAACATTCATTCAAGGAAACCACACTATGTTGAAAAAGCTTGCTTGTAGCTGTTCAGGAACACTCTCACCTAAGACATCAAATAGTTCTCTTGAGGCATGACAGAATACGTATAACATTCATTTTCTGAATGAACACTGTGGTGAAAACACCTTGCTTGCAGCTGTTTAGGGGAATCTTCAAATAAGTCCTATCAAACATTTCACTACGGGCATGATGGAATATCTATAACATTCACACATTGAAAGAATGCTGTGGTGAAACCAACTTCCTTGTAGCTTTTAAGGAACATCTTCATGTAAGTCTTTTCTAGCATTTCAGTATGAGCCATAGAGAACAGCTATACTTTCTTAAAATGAAACAACATTGTACCTAACTCAGCTTTCAGGTAGACTTATAGTAACATTTTCATGTAAGATTTATTGAAAATTTCACAACATGTGCGACAGAATATCTATTACATTAATTCAATGAAAGATCACTATTGTGAAACCAGCTTGCTTGTATCTCTTTAGAAATACACTCATATAAGTCTTTTCTGACATTTCAGTGTATGCCATACAAAGTAACTATCACTTTATTACAATGAAAAGTCAGTGTGCTGATCCCAGCTTGCAGGTAGCTGTAGGAACATTTTCATATATGATATAAAACATTTCACTACAGCTATAGGAGACTATATATAAAGTTTATTAAATGAAAGAACACTGTGGTGTAACCAGATTGCTTGTAGCTATTTAGGAGTATCTTCATACAAGTCTTTTCAAACATTTCAGTGTATTCCATCCAGAATGGTTATCACTTCCATAAAATGAAAGAACGATGTTAAGAACCCAGCTGGAAAGTTGTCTTTTAGAAATATCTTTTTATAAGTCTTAACAAATATTGCGCTATGGTCATGACAGAATGATTTTAATATTCACTCAAGGAAAGAAGGATGAGCTGAACCCTTGTTTCCTAGTATCTGTTTAGGAAGAACTTCATAAAATACTTAAAAAATTACACTACAGACTTGAAAAATATCCATAAGATTCAGACACTAAAGGAACTCTGGTGAAACAAATGTGCTTACAGCTGTTTAGGGGCATATTCACATAAGACAGTTCAAACATTTCAGCATATGCCCTACAGATGACCTATCAATTACTAACAATGTGAGAACACTGTTCTAAGCCCAGTTTGCGGGTAGCTGTTTAGGAACATGTTCATATAAGACTTAACAAACATTTCATTGCATGTGGGACAGAATATATATAGCATTTGTTCACTGAGAGAAAACTGTGGTGAAACCATCTTACTTGCAGCCATTACGGATCATCTTCGTATTAGTCATTATAACCATTTCAATATTTGCTGTTCTGATTGAATATGAGTTTCCAACAATGAAAGAAACACTGTGCTGAATCCAGCTTGCAAGTAAGTTTTAACTAACACTTCACTACAAGTGTCACGGAATATCTGCAATATTGTTTCACTGAAAGACCTCTGTGGTGAAAGCATCTTGAAGCTATTATTAGGAACATTTTTATTTGAGACATTTCTCACATTTCAGTATATGCCATAATGAATGGGTATCATTTTCCTACAATGAAAGAACACTGTGCTAAATAGAGCTCACAGATAGCTATCTAGGAACGTTTTTACATAAGACTTATCAAACATTTTACAATAGTCGTGACAGACTATACATAACATTCAGTCACTGAAAGAAAACTGTGGAGAAACAATCTTGCTTGTATATATTTAGAAACTTCTTCATGTTCACCATTTCAAGCATTTCCGTATAAGACATACTGAATGAATATCACTTTGAGACAATGATATAACGTGCTGAAGCCAGATTGCAGGCAGCTGTTTAGGAACCTTTTCATAAGAGACTTATCATACATTTCACTACAAAGTATCTATTACATCCATTCAGTGAAAGAACACTATTGTGATGCCAGATTGCTGGTAGCTAATTAGGAACATCTTGATATAAGGCTTTTCTAATATTTCAGTTTATGCCAAACAGAATGACTATCATTTTCTTAAAATGAAATAACACTGTGTTGAACTCATCTTGCAGGAAGCCATTTAGGGTTTCTTCATACAAAACACCAAACATGTCACTACTGCTCTGACAGAATCTCTGTAAGATTCCTTCACTGAGGAACACACTCTGGTGAAACCAGATTGCTCATAAGTTTTTAGGAATATCTTTATATAAGGCTATTCAAACACATCATATGCTATACAGAACGATGATCACTTCCATTAAATTAAACAACATTGTGATGCAACCAGCTGGCACATGCTATTTATGAACATTTTGTGTGTGTCTTATCAAACGTTTCTCTGCAGCCACAATGTGATAATTATTACATTCATTCAATGAAATACTGTGTTGAAAAAGCCTGCTTGTGGCTGTTTAGAAACATCTTCATGTAAGTGTTCATGCAAGCCTTATCAAACATTTCACTACAGGCATGACAGAATATCTATAACATTCAATGTCTGTAAGAAGACTGCTGTGAAACCATTTTGCTTGTAGCTACTTAGGGACATCTTCATAAAACTTATCCAGCATTTCACTACGGGTGTGATAGACTATCTATAACATCCATTCACTGAAAGAACATTGTCTGGAAAACACCTAGCAAGTAGCTCTTAAGGAACATCTTCACATATGACATTTCAAACATTTCAGTATATGCCACATGGAACGGCTATCACTTTCTTACAATGAAAGAGCATTGTGCTTAATCAAGCCAACAGGTAGCTGTTTAGGGATATTTTCACATAAATCATATCAAACATTTGACTACAGATGTGACAATGTCTATAACATTTGTTATCTGAAAGAAAATTATGCAAAAACCATCTTCTTTTCACTGTTTAGGAACATCTGCACATAGTACACTTCAAATACTTAAGTATATTCCACACAGAGCGACTATCATTTTCACAAAATGAAAGAACACATGCTGAATCCAGTTTATGGGTAGCTGTTTAGGAACATCATATATCAAATATGTCACCACAGATGTGACAATATCTAGAACATTCATTCACTGAAAGAACACTGTGAAGAAACCATCTTGCTTGTTAGCTGTTTAAGAATATAAATAAAAGGCTCTTCAAACATATCACTTTATGCCATACAGAATGGCTATCATCTCCATAGCCAGAAAAGAATACTGTGATGAACCCAGCTTGCAAGTAATTGTTTATTAATATTTTGCTCAAGTCTTATCAGACATTTGCCTACAGTCATGACAGGATATCTTTAATGTCTATTCAATGTAATAACACTGTATTTAAAAGAATTTCCTTGTAGCTGTTTAGAAACATCTTCATGTAAGACTTATTAAGCATTCCTTTGCAGGAATGACAGAATCTCTAAACATTCACTCATTGAATGAACACAGGGATGAAAGCAGTTTTCTTGTAACTGTTGAGGAACATCTTCATATAAAGCTTTTCAAGCATTTCAGTATATGGCATACAGCATGGCCATACCCTTCTTACAAGGAAAGAAGGTTGTGTTTAATAGCTTTCAGGTAGATTATTAGGAGCATTTTTATGTAAGACCTATTGAACATTTAACTACAGGCATGACAGAATATCTATTACATCCATTCAATGAAAGAACACTATGGTGAAAGTGGCTTGGTTTGACTGTTAAGGAAGATCTTCATTTAAGTCCTTTTCAGCATTTCTGTATATGCCATACTAAACGGCTGTCACTATCTTATGATGAAATTATTCTGTCCTGAACACGTCTTGTTGGATTCTATTTAGGAACATCTTCATATAAGACCTCTCTAACATTTAAGCATATGCCATACAGAAGGGCTCTCACTTACTTACAGTTAAAGGACACTGTGCTAAACCCGGCTTGCTGGCGGCTGTTTGAAACCTCTTCATATAAGACTTATTAAACATTTCACTACAGGCATGACAGACTAGCTATAACACTCGTTCACTGAAAGAACACTGTGGTGAAGCCAGATTACTTCTGGCGCCTTGGGAATGTCTTCGTATAAGGCTCTTCAAACACTTCATTATGCCTACAGAATGGCTATCGCTTCCATATCCAGAAAGAACGTTCTGATGAAACCAGTGGCTCTTTATGAGCATTTCATTTATGTCTTATCAAACGTTTCTCTACAGCCGCAACATGATATCCATAACATTCATTCAAGGAAACCACACTATGTTGAAAAAGCTTGCTTGTAGCTGTTCAGGAACACTCTCACCTAAGACATCAAATAGTTCTCTTGAGGCATGACAGAATACGTATAACATTCATTTTCTGAATGAACACTGTGGTGAAAACACCTTGCTTGCAGCTGTTTAGGGGAATCTTCAAATAAGTCCTATCAAACATTTCACTACGGGCATGATGGAATATCTATAACATTCACACATTGAAAGAATGCTGTGGTGAAACCAACTTCCTTGTAGCTTTTAAGGAACATCTTCATGTAAGTCTTTTCTAGCATTTCAGTATGAGCCATAGAGAACAGCTATACTTTCTTAAAATGAAACAACATTGTACCTAACTCAGCTTTCAGGTAGACTTATAGTAACATTTTCATGTAAGATTTATTGAAAATTTCACAACATGTGCGACAGAATATCTATTACATTAATTCAATGAAAGATCACTATTGTGAAACCAGCTTGCTTGTATCTCTTTAGAAATACACTCATATAAGTCTTTTCTGACATTTCAGTGTATGCCATACAAAGTAACTATCACTTTATTACAATGAAAAGTCAGTGTGCTGATCCCAGCTTGCAGGTAGCTGTAGGAACATTTTCATATATGATATAAAACATTTCACTACAGCTATAGGAGACTATATATAAAGTTTATTAAATGAAAGAACACTGTGGTGTAACCAGATTGCTTGTAGCTATTTAGGAGTATCTTCATACAAGTCTTTTCAAACATTTCAGTGTATTCCATCCAGAATGGTTATCACTTCCATAAAATGAAAGAACGATGTTAAGAACCCAGCTGGAAAGTTGTCTTTTAGAAATATCTTTTTATAAGTCTTAACAAATATTGCGCTATGGTCATGACAGAATGATTTTAATATTCACTCAAGGAAAGAAGGATGAGCTGAACCCTTGTTTCCTAGTATCTGTTTAGGAAGAACTTCATAAAATACTTAAAAAATTACACTACAGACTTGAAAAATATCCATAAGATTCAGACACTAAAGGAACTCTGGTGAAACAAATGTGCTTACAGCTGTTTAGGGGCATATTCACATAAGACAGTTCAAACATTTCAGCATATGCCCTACAGATGACCTATCAATTACTAACAATGTGAGAACACTGTTCTAAGCCCAGTTTGCGGGTAGCTGTTTAGGAACATGTTCATATAAGACTTAACAAACATTTCATTGCATGTGGGACAGAATATATATAGCATTTGTTCACTGAGAGAAAACTGTGGTGAAACCATCTTACTTGCAGCCATTACGGATCATCTTCGTATTAGTCATTATAACCATTTCAATATTTGCTGTTCTGATTGAATATGAGTTTCCAACAATGAAAGAAACACTGTGCTGAATCCAGCTTGCAAGTAAGTTTTAACTAACACTTCACTACAAGTGTCACGGAATATCTGCAATATTGTTTCACTGAAAGACCTCTGTGGTGAAAGCATCTTGAAGCTATTATTAGGAACATTTTTATTTGAGACATTTCTCACATTTCAGTATATGCCATAATGAATGGGTATCATTTTCCTACAATGAAAGAACACTGTGCTAAATAGAGCTCACAGATAGCTATCTAGGAACGTTTTTACATAAGACTTATCAAACATTTTACAATAGTCGTGACAGACTATACATAACATTCAGTCACTGAAAGAAAACTGTGGAGAAACAATCTTGCTTGTATATATTTAGAAACTTCTTCATGTTCACCATTTCAAGCATTTCCGTATAAGACATACTGAATGAATATCACTTTGAGACAATGATATAACGTGCTGAAGCCAGATTGCAGGCAGCTGTTTAGGAACCTTTTCATAAGAGACTTATCATACATTTCACTACAAAGTATCTATTACATCCATTCAGTGAAAGAACACTATTGTGATGCCAGATTGCTGGTAGCTAATTAGGAACATCTTGATATAAGGCTTTTCTAATATTTCAGTTTATGCCAAACAGAATGACTATCATTTTCTTAAAATGAAATAACACTGTGTTGAACTCATCTTGCAGGAAGCCATTTAGGGTTTCTTCATACAAAACACCAAACATGTCACTACTGCTCTGACAGAATCTCTGTAAGATTCCTTCACTGAGGAACACACTCTGGTGAAACCAGATTGCTCATAAGTTTTTAGGAATATCTTTATATAAGGCTATTCAAACACATCATATGCTATACAGAACGATGATCACTTCCATTAAATTAAACAACATTGTGATGCAACCAGCTGGCACATGCTATTTATGAACATTTTGTGTGTGTCTTATCAAACGTTTCTCTGCAGCCACAATGTGATAATTATTACATTCATTCAATGAAATACTGTGTTGAAAAAGCCTGCTTGTGGCTGTTTAGAAACATCTTCATGTAAGTGTTCATGCAAGCCTTATCAAACATTTCACTACAGGCATGACAGAATATCTATAACATTCAATGTCTGTAAGAAGACTGCTGTGAAACCATTTTGCTTGTAGCTACTTAGGGACATCTTCATAAAACTTATCCAGCATTTCACTACGGGTGTGATAGACTATCTATAACATCCATTCACTGAAAGAACATTGTCTGGAAAACACCTAGCAAGTAGCTCTTAAGGAACATCTTCACATATGCCATTTCAAACATTTCAGTATATGCCACATGGAACGGCTATCACTTTCTTACAATGAAAGAGCATTGTGCTTAATCAAGCCAACAGGTAGCTGTTTAGGGATATTTTCACATAAATCATATCAAACATTTGACTACAGATGTGACAATGTCTATAACATTTGTTATCTGAAAGAAAATTATGCAAAAACCATCTTCTTTTCACTGTTTAGGAACATCTGCACATAGTACACTTCAAATACTTAAGTATATTCCACACAGAGCGACTATCATTTTCACAAAATGAAAGAACACATGCTGAATCCAGTTTATGGGTAGCTGTTTAGGAACATCATATATCAAATATGTCACCACAGATGTGACAATATCTAGAACATTCATTCACTGAAAGAACACTGTGAAGAAACCATCTTGCTTGTTAGCTGTTTAAGAATATAAATAAAAGGCTCTTCAAACATATCACTTTATGCCATACAGAATGGCTATCATCTCCATAGCCAGAAAAGAATACTGTGATGAACCCAGCTTGCAAGTAATTGTTTATTAATATTTTGCTCAAGTCTTATCAGACATTTGCCTACAGTCATGACAGGATATCTTTAATGTCTATTCAATGTAATAACACTGTATTTAAAAGAATTTCCTTGTAGCTGTTTAGAAACATCTTCATGTAAGACTTATTAAGCATTCCTTTGCAGGAATGACAGAATCTCTAAACATTCACTCATTGAATGAACACAGGGATGAAAGCAGTTTTCTTGTAACTGTTGAGGAACATCTTCATATAAAGCTTTTCAAGCATTTCAGTATATGGCATACAGCATGGCCATACCCTTCTTACAAGGAAAGAAGGTTGTGTTTAATAGCTTTCAGGTAGATTATTAGGAGCATTTTTATGTAAGACCTATTGAACATTTAACTACAGGCATGACAGAATATCTATTACATCCATTCAATGAAAGAACACTATGGTGAAAGTGGCTTGGTTTGACTGTTAAGGAAGATCTTCATTTAAGTCCTTTTCAGCATTTCTGTATATGCCATACTAAACGGCTGTCACTATCTTATGATGAAATTATTCTGTCCTGAACACGTCTTGTTGGATTCTATTTAGGAACATCTTCATATAAGACCTCTCTAACATTTAAGCATATGCCATACAGAAGGGCTCTCACTTACTTACAGTTAAAGGACACTGTGCTAAACCCGGCTTGCTGGCGGCTGTTTGAAACCTCTTCATATAAGACTTATTAAACATTTCACTACAGGCATGACAGACTAGCTATAACACTCGTTCACTGAAAGAACACTGTGGTGAAGCCAGATTACTTCTGGCGCCTTGGGAATGTCTTCGTATAAGGCTCTTCAAACACTTCATTATGCCTACAGAATGGCTATCACTTCCATATCCAGAAAGAACGTTCTGATGAAACCAGTGGCTCTTTATGAGCATTTCATTTATGTCTTATCAAACGTTTCTCTACAGCCGCAACATGATATCCATAACATTCATTCAAGGAAACCACACTATGTTGAAAAAGCTTGCTTGTAGCTGTTCAGGAACACTCTCACCTAAGACATCAAATAGTTCTCTTGAGGCATGACAGAATACGTATAACATTCATTTTCTGAATGAACACTGTGGTGAAAACACCTTGCTTGCAGCTGTTTAGGGGAATCTTCAAATAAGTCCTATCAAACATTTCACTACGGGCATGATGGAATATCTATAACATTCACTCATTGAAAGAATGCTGTGGTGAAACCAACTTCCTTGTAGCTTTTAAGGAACATCTTCATGTAAGTCTTTTCTAGCATTTCAGTATGAGCCATAGAGAACAGCTATACTTTCTTAAAATGAAACAACATTGTACCTAACTCAGCTTTCAGGTAGACTTATAGTAACATTTTCATGTAAGATTTATTGAAAATTTCACAACATGTGCGACAGAATATCTATTACATTAATTCAATGAAAGATCACTATTGTGAAACCAGCTTGCTTGTATCTCTTTAGAAATACACTCATATAAGTCTTTTCTGACATTTCAGTGTATGCCATACAAAGTAACTATCACTTTATTACAATGAAAAGTCAGTGTGCTGATCCCAGCTTGCAGGTAGCTGTAGGAACATTTTCATATATGATATAAAACATTTCACTACAGCTATAGGAGACTATATATAAAGTTTATTAAATGAAAGAACACTGTGGTGTAACCAGATTGCTTGTAGCTATTTAGGAGTATCTTCATACAAGTCTTTTCAAACATTTCAGTGTATTCCATCCAGAATGGTTATCACTTCCATAAAATGAAAGAACGATGTTAAGAACCCAGCTGGAAAGTTGTCTTTTAGAAATATCTTTTTATAAGTCTTAACAAATATTGCGCTATGGTCATGACAGAATGATTTTAATATTCACTCAAGGAAAGAAGGATGAGCTGAACCCTTGTTTCCTAGTATCTGTTTAGGAAGAACTTCATAAAATACTTAAAAAATTACACTACAGACTTGAAAAATATCCATAAGATTCAGACACTAAAGGAACTCTGGTGAAACAAATGTGCTTACAGCTGTTTAGGGGCATATTCACATAAGACAGTTCAAACATTTCAGCATATGCCCTACAGATGACCTATCAATTACTAACAATGTGAGAACACTGTTCTAAGCCCAGTTTGCGGGTAGCTGTTTAGGAACATGTTCATATAAGACTTAACAAACATTTCATTGCATGTGGGACAGAATATATATAGCATTTGTTCACTGAGAGAAAACTGTGGTGAAACCATCTTACTTGCAGCCATTACGGATCATCTTCGTATTAGTCATTATAACCATTTCAATATTTGCTGTTCTGATTGAATATGAGTTTCCAACAATGAAAGAAACACTGTGCTGAATCCAGCTTGCAAGTAAGTTTTAACTAACACTTCACTACAAGTGTCACGGAATATCTGCAATATTGTTTCACTGAAAGACCTCTGTGGTGAAAGCATCTTGAAGCTATTATTAGGAACATTTGTATTTGAGACATTTCTCACATTTCAGTATATGCCATAATGAATGGGTATCATTTTCCTACAATGAAAGAACACTGTGCTAAATAGAGCTCACAGATAGCTATCTAGGAACGTTTTTACATAAGACTTATCAAACATTTTACAATAGTCGTGACAGACTATACATAACATTCAGTCACTGAAAGAAAACTGTGGAGAAACAATCTTGCTTGTATATATTTAGAAACTTCTTCATGTTCACCATTTCAAGCATTTCCGTATAAGACATACTGAATGAATATCACTTTGAGACAATGATATAACGTGCTGAAGCCAGATTGCAGGCAGCTGTTTAGGAACCTTTTCATAAGAGACTTATCATACATTTCACTACAAAGTATCTATTACATCCATTCAGTGAAAGAACACTATTGTGATGCCAGATTGCTGGTAGCTAATTAGGAACATCTTGATATAAGGCTTTTCTAATATTTCAGTTTATGCCAAACAGAATGACTATCATTTTCTTAAAATGAAATAACACTGTGTTGAACTCATCTTGCAGGAAGCCATTTAGGGTTTCTTCATACAAAACACCAAACATGTCACTACTGCTCTGACAGAATCTCTGTAAGATTCCTTCACTGAGGAACACACTCTGGTGAAACCAGATTGCTCATAAGTTTTTAGGAATATCTTTATATAAGGCTATTCAAACACATCATATGCTATACAGAACGATGATCACTTCCATTAAATTAAACAACATTGTGATGCAACCAGCTGGCACATGCTATTTATGAACATTTTGTGTGTGTCTTATCAAACGTTTCTCTGCAGCCACAATGTGATAATTATTACATTCATTCAATGAAATACTGTGTTGAAAAAGCCTGCTTGTGGCTGTTTAGAAACATCTTCATGTAAGTGTTCATGCAAGCCTTATCAAACATTTCACTACAGGCATGACAGAATATCTATAACATTCAATGTCTGTAAGAAGACTGCTGTGAAACCATTTTGCTTGTAGCTACTTAGGGACATCTTCATAAAACTTATCCAGCATTTCACTACGGGTGTGATAGACTATCTATAACATCCATTCACTGAAAGAACATTGTCTGGAAAACACCTAGCAAGTAGCTCTTAAGGAACATCTTCACATATGACATTTCAAACATTTCAGTATATGCCACATGGAACGGCTATCACTTTCTTACAATGAAAGAGCATTGTGCTTAATCAAGCCAACAGGTAGCTGTTTAGGGATATTTTCACATAAATCATATCAAACATTTGACTACAGATGTGACAATGTCTATAACATTTGTTATCTGAAAGAAAATTATGCAAAAACCATCTTCTTTTCACTGTTTAGGAACATCTGCACATAGTACACTTCAAATACTTAAGTATATTCCACACAGAGCGACTATCATTTTCACAAAATGAAAGAACACATGCTGAATCCAGTTTATGGGTAGCTGTTTAGGAACATCATATATCAAATATGTCACCACAGATGTGACAATATCTAGAACATTCATTCACTGAAAGAACACTGTGAAGAAACCATCTTGCTTGTTAGCTGTTTAAGAATATAAATAAAAGGCTCTTCAAACATATCACTTTATGCCATACAGAATGGCTATCATCTCCATAGCCAGAAAAGAATACTGTGATGAACCCAGCTTGCAAGTAATTGTTTATTAATATTTTGCTCAAGTCTTATCAGACATTTGCCTACAGTCATGACAGGATATCTTTAATGTCTATTCAATGTAATAACACTGTATTTAAAAGAATTTCCTTGTAGCTGTTTAGAAACATCTTCATGTAAGACTTATTAAGCATTCCTTTGCAGGAATGACAGAATCTCTAAACATTCACTCATTGAATGAACACAGGGATGAAAGCAGTTTTCTTGTAACTGTTGAGGAACATCTTCATATAAAGCTTTTCAAGCATTTCAGTATATGGCATACAGCATGGCCATACCCTTCTTACAAGGAAAGAAGGTTGTGTTTAATAGCTTTCAGGTAGATTATTAGGAGCATTTTTATGTAAGACCTATTGAACATTTAACTACAGGCATGACAGAATATCTATTACATCCATTCAATGAAAGAACACTATGGTGAAAGTGGCTTGGTTTGACTGTTAAGGAAGATCTTCATTTAAGTCCTTTTCAGCATTTCTGTATATGCCATACTAAACGGCTGTCACTATCTTATGATGAAATTATTCTGTCCTGAACACGTCTTGTTGGATTCTATTTAGGAACATCTTCATATAAGACCTCTCTAACATTTAAGCATATGCCATACAGAAGGGCTCTCACTTACTTACAGTTAAAGGACACTGTGCTAAACCCGGCTTGCTGGCGGCTGTTTGAAACCTCTTCATATAAGACTTATTAAACATTTCACTACAGGCATGACAGACTAGCTATAACACTCGTTCACTGAAAGAACACTGTGGTGAAGCCAGATTACTTCTGGCGCCTTGGGAATGTCTTCGTATAAGGCTCTTCAAACACTTCATTATGCCTACAGAATGGCTATCGCTTCCATATCCAGAAAGAACGTTCTGATGAAACCAGTGGCTCTTTATGAGCATTTCATTTATGTCTTATCAAACGTTTCTCTACAGCCGCAACATGATATCCATAACATTCATTCAAGGAAACCACACTATGTTGAAAAAGCTTGCTTGTAGCTGTTCAGGAACACTCTCACCTAAGACATCAAATAGTTCTCTTGAGGCATGACAGAATACGTATAACATTCATTTTCTGAATGAACACTGTGGTGAAAACACCTTGCTTGCAGCTGTTTAGGGGAATCTTCAAATAAGTCCTATCAAACATTTCACTACGGGCATGATGGAATATCTATAACATTCACTCATTGAAAGAATGCTGTGGTGAAACCAACTTCCTTGTAGCTTTTAAGGAACATCTTCATGTAAGTCTTTTCTAGCATTTCAGTATGAGCCATAGAGAACAGCTATACTTTCTTAAAATGAAACAACATTGTACCTAACTCAGCTTTCAGGTAGACTTATAGTAACATTTTCATGTAAGATTTATTGAAAATTTCACAACATGTGCGACAGAATATCTATTACATTAATTCAATGAAAGATCACTATTGTGAAACCAGCTTGCTTGTATCTCTTTAGAAATACACTCATATAAGTCTTTTCTGACATTTCAGTGTATGCCATACAAAGTAACTATCACTTTATTACAATGAAAAGTCAGTGTGCTGATCCCAGCTTGCAGGTAGCTGTAGGAACATTTTCATATATGATATAAAACATTTCACTACAGCTATAGGAGACTATATATAAAGTTTATTAAATGAAAGAACACTGTGGTGTAACCAGATTGCTTGTAGCTATTTAGGAGTATCTTCATACAAGTCTTTTCAAACATTTCAGTGTATTCCATCCAGAATGGTTATCACTTCCATAAAATGAAAGAACGATGTTAAGAACCCAGCTGGAAAGTTGTCTTTTAGAAATATCTTTTTATAAGTCTTAACAAATATTGCGCTATGGTCATGACAGAATGATTTTAATATTCACTCAAGGAAAGAAGGATGAGCTGAACCCTTGTTTCCTAGTATCTGTTTAGGAAGAACTTCATAAAATACTTAAAAAATTACACTACAGACTTGAAAAATATCCATAAGATTCAGACACTAAAGGAACTCTGGTGAAACAAATGTGCTTACAGCTGTTTAGGGGCATATTCACATAAGACAGTTCAAACATTTCAGCATATGCCCTACAGATGACCTATCAATTACTAACAATGTGAGAACACTGTTCTAAGCCCAGTTTGCGGGTAGCTGTTTAGGAACATGTTCATATAAGACTTAACAAACATTTCATTGCATGTGGGACAGAATATATATAGCATTTGTTCACTGAGAGAAAACTGTGGTGAAACCATCTTACTTGCAGCCATTACGGATCATCTTCGTATTAGTCATTATAACCATTTCAATATTTGCTGTTCTGATTGAATATGAGTTTCCAACAATGAAAGAAACACTGTGCTGAATCCAGCTTGCAAGTAAGTTTTAACTAACACTTCACTACAAGTGTCACGGAATATCTGCAATATTGTTTCACTGAAAGACCTCTGTGGTGAAAGCATCTTGAAGCTATTATTAGGAACATTTGTATTTGAGACATTTCTCACATTTCAGTATATGCCATAATGAATGGGTATCATTTTCCTACAATGAAAGAACACTGTGCTAAATAGAGCTCACAGATAGCTATCTAGGAACGTTTTTACATAAGACTTATCAAACATTTTACAATAGTCGTGACAGACTATACATAACATTCAGTCACTGAAAGAAAACTGTGGAGAAACAATCTTGCTTGTATATATTTAGAAACTTCTTCATGTTCACCATTTCAAGCATTTCCGTATAAGACATACTGAATGAATATCACTTTGAGACAATGATATAACGTGCTGAAGCCAGATTGCAGGCAGCTGTTTAGGAACCTTTTCATAAGAGACTTATCATACATTTCACTACAAAGTATCTATTACATCCATTCAGTGAAAGAACACTATTGTGATGCCAGATTGCTGGTAGCTAATTAGGAACATCTTGATATAAGGCTTTTCTAATATTTCAGTTTATGCCAAACAGAATGACTATCATTTTCTTAAAATGAAATAACACTGTGTTGAACTCATCTTGCAGGAAGCCATTTAGGGTTTCTTCATACAAAACACCAAACATGTCACTACTGCTCTGACAGAATCTCTGTAAGATTCCTTCACTGAGGAACACACTCTGGTGAAACCAGATTGCTCATAAGTTTTTAGGAATATCTTTATATAAGGCTATTCAAACACATCATATGCTATACAGAACGATGATCACTTCCATTAAATTAAACAACATTGTGATGCAACCAGCTGGCACATGCTATTTATGAACATTTTGTGTGTGTCTTATCAAACGTTTCTCTGCAGCCACAATGTGATAATTATTACATTCATTCAATGAAATACTGTGTTGAAAAAGCCTGCTTGTGGCTGTTTAGAAACATCTTCATGTAAGTGTTCATGCAAGCCTTATCAAACATTTCACTACAGGCATGACAGAATATCTATAACATTCAATGTCTGTAAGAAGACTGCTGTGAAACCATTTTGCTTGTAGCTACTTAGGGACATCTTCATAAAACTTATCCAGCATTTCACTACGGGTGTGATAGACTATCTATAACATCCATTCACTGAAAGAACATTGTCTGGAAAACACCTAGCAAGTAGCTCTTAAGGAACATCTTCACATATGACATTTCAAACATTTCAGTATATGCCACATGGAACGGCTATCACTTTCTTACAATGAAAGAGCATTGTGCTTAATCAAGCCAACAGGTAGCTGTTTAGGGATATTTTCACAGAAATCATATCAAACATTTGACTACAGATGTGACAATGTCTATAACATTTGTTATCTGAAAGAAAATTATGCAAAAACCATCTTCTTTTCACTGTTTAGGAACATCTGCACATAGTACACTTCAAATACTTAAGTATATTCCACACAGAGCGACTATCATTTTCACAAAATGAAAGAACACATGCTGAATCCAGTTTATGGGTAGCTGTTTAGGAACATCATATATCAAATATGTCACCACAGATGTGACAATATCTAGAACATTCATTCACTGAAAGAACACTGTGAAGAAACCATCTTGCTTGTTAGCTGTTTAAGAATATAAATAAAAGGCTCTTCAAACATATCACTTTATGCCATACAGAATGGCTATCATCTCCATAGCCAGAAAAGAATACTGTGATGAACCCAGCTTGCAAGTAATTGTTTATTAATATTTTGCTCAAGTCTTATCAGACATTTGCCTACAGTCATGACAGGATATCTTTAATGTCTATTCAATGTAATAACACTGTATTTAAAAGAATTTCCTTGTAGCTGTTTAGAAACATCTTCATGTAAGACTTATTAAGCATTCCTTTGCAGGAATGACAGAATCTCTAAACATTCACTCATTGAATGAACACAGGGATGAAAGCAGTTTTCTTGTAACTGTTGAGGAACATCTTCATATAAAGCTTTTCAAGCATTTCAGTATATGGCATACAGCATGGCCATACCCTTCTTACAAGGAAAGAAGGTTGTGTTTAATAGCTTTCAGGTAGATTATTAGGAGCATTTTTATGTAAGACCTATTGAACATTTAACTACAGGCATGACAGAATATCTATTACATCCATTCAATGAAAGAACACTATGGTGAAAGTGGCTTGGTTTGACTGTTAAGGAAGATCTTCATTTAAGTCCTTTTCAGCATTTCTGTATATGCCATACTAAACGGCTGTCACTATCTTATGATGAAATTATTCTGTCCTGAACACGTCTTGTTGGATTCTATTTAGGAACATCTTCATATAAGACCTCTCTAACATTTAAGCATATGCCATACAGAAGGGCTCTCACTTACTTACAGTTAAAGGACACTGTGCTAAACCCGGCTTGCTGGCGGCTGTTTGAAACCTCTTCATATAAGACTTATTAAACATTTCACTACAGGCATGACAGACTAGCTATAACACTCGTTCACTGAAAGAACACTGTGGTGAAGCCAGATTACTTCTGGCGCCTTGGGAATGTCTTCGTATAAGGCTCTTCAAACACTTCATTATGCCTACAGAATGGCTATCGCTTCCATATCCAGAAAGAACGTTCTGATGAAACCAGTGGCTCTTTATGAGCATTTCATTTATGTCTTATCAAACGTTTCTCTACAGCCGCAACATGATATCCATAACATTCATTCAAGGAAACCACACTATGTTGAAAAAGCTTGCTTGTAGCTGTTCAGGAACACTCTCACCTAAGACATCAAATAGTTCTCTTGAGGCATGACAGAATACGTATAACATTCATTTTCTGAATGAACACTGTGGTGAAAACACCTTGCTTGCAGCTGTTTAGGGGAATCTTCAAATAAGTCCTATCAAACATTTCACTACGGGCATGATGGAATATCTATAACATTCACACATTGAAAGAATGCTGTGGTGAAACCAACTTCCTTGTAGCTTTTAAGGAACATCTTCATGTAAGTCTTTTCTAGCATTTCAGTATGAGCCATAGAGAACAGCTATACTTTCTTAAAATGAAACAACATTGTACCTAACTCAGCTTTCAGGTAGACTTATAGTAACATTTTCATGTAAGATTTATTGAAAATTTCACAACATGTGCGACAGAATATCTATTACATTAATTCAATGAAAGATCACTATTGTGAAACCAGCTTGCTTGTATCTCTTTAGAAATACACTCATATAAGTCTTTTCTGACATTTCAGTGTATGCCATACAAAGTAACTATCACTTTATTACAATGAAAAGTCAGTGTGCTGATCCCAGCTTGCAGGTAGCTGTAGGAACATTTTCATATATGATATAAAACATTTCACTACAGCTATAGGAGACTATATATAAAGTTTATTAAATGAAAGAACACTGTGGTGTAACCAGATTGCTTGTAGCTATTTAGGAGTATCTTCATACAAGTCTTTTCAAACATTTCAGTGTATTCCATCCAGAATGGTTATCACTTCCATAAAATGAAAGAACGATGTTAAGAACCCAGCTGGAAAGTTGTCTTTTAGAAATATCTTTTTATAAGTCTTAACAAATATTGCGCTATGGTCATGACAGAATGATTTTAATATTCACTCAAGGAAAGAAGGATGAGCTGAACCCTTGTTTCCTAGTATCTGTTTAGGAAGAACTTCATAAAATACTTAAAAAATTACACTACAGACTTGAAAAATATCCATAAGATTCAGACACTAAAGGAACTCTGGTGAAACAAATGTGCTTACAGCTGTTTAGGGGCATATTCACATAAGACAGTTCAAACATTTCAGCATATGCCCTACAGATGACCTATCAATTACTAACAATGTGAGAACACTGTTCTAAGCCCAGTTTGCGGGTAGCTGTTTAGGAACATGTTCATATAAGACTTAACAAACATTTCATTGCATGTGGGACAGAATATATATAGCATTTGTTCACTGAGAGAAAACTGTGGTGAAACCATCTTACTTGCAGCCATTACGGATCATCTTCGTATTAGTCATTATAACCATTTCAATATTTGCTGTTCTGATTGAATATGAGTTTCCAACAATGAAAGAAACACTGTGCTGAATCCAGCTTGCAAGTAAGTTTTAACTAACACTTCACTACAAGTGTCACGGAATATCTGCAATATTGTTTCACTGAAAGACCTCTGTGGTGAAAGCATCTTGAAGCTATTATTAGGAACATTTGTATTTGAGACATTTCTCACATTTCAGTATATGCCATAATGAATGGGTATCATTTTCCTACAATGAAAGAACACTGTGCTAAATAGAGCTCACAGATAGCTATCTAGGAACGTTTTTACATAAGACTTATCAAACATTTTACAATAGTCGTGACAGACTATACATAACATTCAGTCACTGAAAGAAAACTGTGGAGAAACAATCTTGCTTGTATATATTTAGAAACTTCTTCATGTTCACCATTTCAAGCATTTCCGTATAAGACATACTGAATGAATATCACTTTGAGACAATGATATAACGTGCTGAAGCCAGATTGCAGGCAGCTGTTTAGGAACCTTTTCATAAGAGACTTATCATACATTTCACTACAAAGTATCTATTACATCCATTCAGTGAAAGAACACTATTGTGATGCCAGATTGCTGGTAGCTAATTAGGAACATCTTGATATAAGGCTTTTCTAATATTTCAGTTTATGCCAAACAGAATGACTATCATTTTCTTAAAATGAAATAACACTGTGTTGAACTCATCTTGCAGGAAGCCATTTAGGGTTTCTTCATACAAAACACCAAACATGTCACTACTGCTCTGACAGAATCTCTGTAAGATTCCTTCACTGAGGAACACACTCTGGTGAAACCAGATTGCTCATAAGTTTTTAGGAATATCTTTATATAAGGCTATTCAAACACATCATATGCTATACAGAACGATGATCACTTCCATTAAATTAAACAACATTGTGATGCAACCAGCTGGCACATGCTATTTATGAACATTTTGTGTGTGTCTTATCAAACGTTTCTCTGCAGCCACAATGTGATAATTATTACATTCATTCAATGAAATACTGTGTTGAAAAAGCCTGCTTGTGGCTGTTTAGAAACATCTTCATGTAAGTGTTCATGCAAGCCTTATCAAACATTTCACTACAGGCATGACAGAATATCTATAACATTCAATGTCTGTAAGAAGACTGCTGTGAAACCATTTTGCTTGTAGCTACTTAGGGACATCTTCATAAAACTTATCCAGCATTTCACTACGGGTGTGATAGACTATCTATAACATCCATTCACTGAAAGAACATTGTCTGGAAAACACCTAGCAAGTAGCTCTTAAGGAACATCTTCACATATGCCATTTCAAACATTTCAGTATATGCCACATGGAACGGCTATCACTTTCTTACAATGAAAGAGCATTGTGCTTAATCAAGCCAACAGGTAGCTGTTTAGGGATATTTTCACAGAAATCATATCAAACATTTGACTACAGATGTGACAATGTCTATAACATTTGTTATCTGAAAGAAAATTATGCAAAAACCATCTTCTTTTCACTGTTTAGGAACATCTGCACATAGTACACTTCAAATACTTAAGTATATTCCACACAGAGCGACTATCATTTTCACAAAATGAAAGAACACATGCTGAATCCAGTTTATGGGTAGCTGTTTAGGAACATCATATATCAAATATGTCACCACAGATGTGACAATATCTAGAACATTCATTCACTGAAAGAACACTGTGAAGAAACCATCTTGCTTGTTAGCTGTTTAAGAATATAAATAAAAGGCTCTTCAAACATATCACTTTATGCCATACAGAATGGCTATCATCTCCATAGCCAGAAAAGAATACTGTGATGAACCCAGCTTGCAAGTAATTGTTTATTAATATTTTGCTCAAGTCTTATCAGACATTTGCCTACAGTCATGACAGGATATCTTTAATGTCTATTCAATGTAATAACACTGTATTTAAAAGAATTTCCTTGTAGCTGTTTAGAAACATCTTCATGTAAGACTTATTAAGCATTCCTTTGCAGGAATGACAGAATCTCTAAACATTCACTCATTGAATGAACACAGGGATGAAAGCAGTTTTCTTGTAACTGTTGAGGAACATCTTCATATAAAGCTTTTCAAGCATTTCAGTATATGGCATACAGCATGGCCATACCCTTCTTACAAGGAAAGAAGGTTGTGTTTAATAGCTTTCAGGTAGATTATTAGGAGCATTTTTATGTAAGACCTATTGAACATTTAACTACAGGCATGACAGAATATCTATTACATCCATTCAATGAAAGAACACTATGGTGAAAGTGGCTTGGTTTGACTGTTAAGGAAGATCTTCATTTAAGTCCTTTTCAGCATTTCTGTATATGCCATACTAAACGGCTGTCACTATCTTATGATGAAATTATTCTGTCCTGAACACGTCTTGTTGGATTCTATTTAGGAACATCTTCATATAAGACCTCTCTAACATTTAAGCATATGCCATACAGAAGGGCTCTCACTTACTTACAGTTAAAGGACACTGTGCTAAACCCGGCTTGCTGGCGGCTGTTTGAAACCTCTTCATATAAGACTTATTAAACATTTCACTACAGGCATGACAGACTAGCTATAACACTCGTTCACTGAAAGAACACTGTGGTGAAGCCAGATTACTTCTGGCGCCTTGGGAATGTCTTCGTATAAGGCTCTTCAAACACTTCATTATGCCTACAGAATGGCTATCGCTTCCATATCCAGAAAGAACGTTCTGATGAAACCAGTGGCTCTTTATGAGCATTTCATTTATGTCTTATCAAACGTTTCTCTACAGCCGCAACATGATATCCATAACATTCATTCAAGGAAACCACACTATGTTGAAAAAGCTTGCTTGTAGCTGTTCAGGAACACTCTCACCTAAGACATCAAATAGTTCTCTTGAGGCATGACAGAATACGTATAACATTCATTTTCTGAATGAACACTGTGGTGAAAACACCTTGCTTGCAGCTGTTTAGGGGAATCTTCAAATAAGTCCTATCAAACATTTCACTACGGGCATGATGGAATATCTATAACATTCACACATTGAAAGAATGCTGTGGTGAAACCAACTTCCTTGTAGCTTTTAAGGAACATCTTCATGTAAGTCTTTTCTAGCATTTCAGTATGAGCCATAGAGAACAGCTATACTTTCTTAAAATGAAACAACATTGTACCTAACTCAGCTTTCAGGTAGACTTATAGTAACATTTTCATGTAAGATTTATTGAAAATTTCACAACATGTGCGACAGAATATCTATTACATTAATTCAATGAAAGATCACTATTGTGAAACCAGCTTGCTTGTATCTCTTTAGAAATACACTCATATAAGTCTTTTCTGACATTTCAGTGTATGCCATACAAAGTAACTATCACTTTATTACAATGAAAAGTCAGTGTGCTGATCCCAGCTTGCAGGTAGCTGTAGGAACATTTTCATATATGATATAAAACATTTCACTACAGCTATAGGAGACTATATATAAAGTTTATTAAATGAAAGAACACTGTGGTGTAACCAGATTGCTTGTAGCTATTTAGGAGTATCTTCATACAAGTCTTTTCAAACATTTCAGTGTATTCCATCCAGAATGGTTATCACTTCCATAAAATGAAAGAACGATGTTAAGAACCCAGCTGGAAAGTTGTCTTTTAGAAATATCTTTTTATAAGTCTTAACAAATATTGCGCTATGGTCATGACAGAATGATTTTAATATTCACTCAAGGAAAGAAGGATGAGCTGAACCCTTGTTTCCTAGTATCTGTTTAGGAAGAACTTCATAAAATACTTAAAAAATTACACTACAGACTTGAAAAATATCCATAAGATTCAGACACTAAAGGAACTCTGGTGAAACAAATGTGCTTACAGCTGTTTAGGGGCATATTCACATAAGACAGTTCAAACATTTCAGCATATGCCCTACAGATGACCTATCAATTACTAACAATGTGAGAACACTGTTCTAAGCCCAGTTTGCGGGTAGCTGTTTAGGAACATGTTCATATAAGACTTAACAAACATTTCATTGCATGTGGGACAGAATATATATAGCATTTGTTCACTGAGAGAAAACTGTGGTGAAACCATCTTACTTGCAGCCATTACGGATCATCTTCGTATTAGTCATTATAACCATTTCAATATTTGCTGTTCTGATTGAATATGAGTTTCCAACAATGAAAGAAACACTGTGCTGAATCCAGCTTGCAAGTAAGTTTTAACTAACACTTCACTACAAGTGTCACGGAATATCTGCAATATTGTTTCACTGAAAGACCTCTGTGGTGAAAGCATCTTGAAGCTATTATTAGGAACATTTTTATTTGAGACATTTCTCACATTTCAGTATATGCCATAATGAATGGGTATCATTTTCCTACAATGAAAGAACACTGTGCTAAATAGAGCTCACAGATAGCTATCTAGGAACGTTTTTACATAAGACTTATCAAACATTTTACAATAGTCGTGACAGACTATACATAACATTCAGTCACTGAAAGAAAACTGTGGAGAAACAATCTTGCTTGTATATATTTAGAAACTTCTTCATGTTCACCATTTCAAGCATTTCCGTATAAGACATACTGAATGAATATCACTTTGAGACAATGATATAACGTGCTGAAGCCAGATTGCAGGCAGCTGTTTAGGAACCTTTTCATAAGAGACTTATCATACATTTCACTACAAAGTATCTATTACATCCATTCAGTGAAAGAACACTATTGTGATGCCAGATTGCTGGTAGCTAATTAGGAACATCTTGATATAAGGCTTTTCTAATATTTCAGTTTATGCCAAACAGAATGACTATCATTTTCTTAAAATGAAATAACACTGTGTTGAACTCATCTTGCAGGAAGCCATTTAGGGTTTCTTCATACAAAACACCAAACATGTCACTACTGCTCTGACAGAATCTCTGTAAGATTCCTTCACTGAGGAACACACTCTGGTGAAACCAGATTGCTCATAAGTTTTTAGGAATATCTTTATATAAGGCTATTCAAACACATCATATGCTATACAGAACGATGATCACTTCCATTAAATTAAACAACATTGTGATGCAACCAGCTGGCACATGCTATTTATGAACATTTTGTGTGTGTCTTATCAAACGTTTCTCTGCAGCCACAATGTGATAATTATTACATTCATTCAATGAAATACTGTGTTGAAAAAGCCTGCTTGTGGCTGTTTAGAAACATCTTCATGTAAGTGTTCATGCAAGCCTTATCAAACATTTCACTACAGGCATGACAGAATATCTATAACATTCAATGTCTGTAAGAAGACTGCTGTGAAACCATTTTGCTTGTAGCTACTTAGGGACATCTTCATAAAACTTATCCAGCATTTCACTACGGGTGTGATAGACTATCTATAACATCCATTCACTGAAAGAACATTGTCTGGAAAACACCTAGCAAGTAGCTCTTAAGGAACATCTTCACATATGCCATTTCAAACATTTCAGTATATGCCACATGGAACGGCTATCACTTTCTTACAATGAAAGAGCATTGTGCTTAATCAAGCCAACAGGTAGCTGTTTAGGGATATTTTCACAGAAATCATATCAAACATTTGACTACAGATGTGACAATGTCTATAACATTTGTTATCTGAAAGAAAATTATGCAAAAACCATCTTCTTTTCACTGTTTAGGAACATCTGCACATAGTACACTTCAAATACTTAAGTATATTCCACACAGAGCGACTATCATTTTCACAAAATGAAAGAACACATGCTGAATCCAGTTTATGGGTAGCTGTTTAGGAACATCATATATCAAATATGTCACCACAGATGTGACAATATCTAGAACATTCATTCACTGAAAGAACACTGTGAAGAAACCATCTTGCTTGTTAGCTGTTTAAGAATATAAATAAAAGGCTCTTCAAACATATCACTTTATGCCATACAGAATGGCTATCATCTCCATAGCCAGAAAAGAATACTGTGATGAACCCAGCTTGCAAGTAATTGTTTATTAATATTTTGCTCAAGTCTTATCAGACATTTGCCTACAGTCATGACAGGATATCTTTAATGTCTATTCAATGTAATAACACTGTATTTAAAAGAATTTCCTTGTAGCTGTTTAGAAACATCTTCATGTAAGACTTATTAAACATTCCTTTGCAGGAATGACAGAATCTCTAAACATTCACTCATTGAATGAACACAGGGATGAAAGCAGTTTTCTTGTAACTGTTGAGGAACATCTTCATATAAAGCTTTTCAAGCATTTCAGTATATGGCATACAGCATGGCCATACCCTTCTTACAAGGAAAGAAGGTTGTGTTTAATAGCTTTCAGGTAGATTATTAGGAGCATTTTTATGTAAGACCTATTGAACATTTAACTACAGGCATGACAGAATATCTATTACATCCATTCAATGAAAGAACACTATGGTGAAAGTGGCTTGGTTTGACTGTTAAGGAAGATCTTCATTTAAGTCCTTTTCAGCATTTCTGTATATGCCATACTAAACGGCTGTCACTATCTTATGATGAAATTATTCTGTCCTGAACACGTCTTGTTGGATTCTATTTAGGAACATCTTCATATAAGACCTCTCTAACATTTAAGCATATGCCATACAGAAGGGCTCTCACTTACTTACAGTTAAAGGACACTGTGCTAAACCCGGCTTGCTGGCGGCTGTTTGAAACCTCTTCATATAAGACTTATTAAACATTTCACTACAGGCATGACAGACTAGCTATAACACTCGTTCACTGAAAGAACACTGTGGTGAAGCCAGATTACTTCTGGCGCCTTGGGAATGTCTTCGTATAAGGCTCTTCAAACACTTCATTATGCCTACAGAATGGCTATCGCTTCCATATCCAGAAAGAACGTTCTGATGAAACCAGTGGCTCTTTATGAGCATTTCATTTATGTCTTATCAAACGTTTCTCTACAGCCGCAACATGATATCCATAACATTCATTCAAGGAAACCACACTATGTTGAAAAAGCTTGCTTGTAGCTGTTCAGGAACACTCTCACCTAAGACATCAAACAGTTCTCTTGAGGCATGACAGAATACGTATAACATTCATTTTCTGAATGAACACTGTGGTGAAAACACCTTGCTTGCAGCTGTTTAGGGGAATCTTCAAATAAGTCCTATCAAACATTTCACTACGGGCATGATGGAATATCTATAACATTCACTCATTGAAAGAATGCTGTGGTGAAACCAACTTCCTTGTAGCTTTTAAGGAACATCTTCATGTAAGTCTTTTCTAGCATTTCAGTATGAGCCATAGAGAACAGCTATACTTTCTTAAAATGAAAAAACATTGTACCTAGCTCAGCTTTCAGGTAGACTTACAGTAACATTTTCATGTAAGATTTATTGAAAATTTCACAACATGTGCGACAGAATATCTATTACATTAATTCAATGAAAGATCACTATTGTGAAACCAGCTTGCTTGTATCTCTTTAGAAATACACTCATATAAGTCTTTTCTGACATTTCAGTGTATGCCATACAAAGTAACTATCACTTTATTACAATGAAAAGTCAGTGTGCTGATCCCAGCTTGCAGGTAGCTGTAGGAACATTTTCATATATGATATAAAACATTTCACTACAGCTATAGGAGACTATATATAAAGTTTATTAAATGAAAGAACACTGTGGTGTAACCAGATTGCTTGTAGCTATTTAGGAGTATCTTCATACAAGTCTTTTCAAACATTTCAGTGTATTCCATCCAGAATGGTTATCACTTCCATAAAATGAAAGAACGATGTTAAGAACCCAGCTGGAAAGTTGTCTTTTAGAAATATCTTTTTATAAGTCTTAACAAATATTGCGCTATGGTCATGACAGAATGATTTTAATATTCACTCAAGGAAAGAAGGATGAGCTGAACCCTTGTTTCCTAGTATCTGTTTAGGAAGAACTTCATAAAATACTTAAAAAATTACACTACAGACTTGAAAAATATCCATAAGATTCAGACACTAAAGGAACTCTGGTGAAACAAATGTGCTTACAGCTGTTTAGGGGCATATTCACATAAGACAGTTCAAACATTTCAGCATATGCCCTACAGATGACCTATCAATTACTAACAATGTGAGAACACTGTTCTAAGCCCAGTTTGCGGGTAGCTGTTTAGGAACATGTTCATATAAGACTTAACAAACATTTCATTGCATGTGGGACAGAATATATATAGCATTTGTTCACTGAGAGAAAACTGTGGTGAAACCATCTTACTTGCAGCCATTACGGATCATCTTCGTATTAGTCATTATAACCATTTCAATATTTGCTGTTCTGATTGAATATGAGTTTCCAACAATGAAAGAAACACTGTGCTGAATCCAGCTTGCAAGTAAGTTTTAACTAACACTTCACTACAAGTGTCACGGAATATCTGCAATATTGTTTCACTGAAAGACCTCTGTGGTGAAAGCATCTTGAAGCTATTATTAGGAACATTTTTATTTGAGACATTTCTCACATTTCAGTATATGCCATAATGAATGGGTATCATTTTCCTACAATGAAAGAACACTGTGCTAAATAGAGCTCACAGATAGCTATCTAGGAACGTTTTTACATAAGACTTATCAAACATTTTACAATAGTCGTGACAGACTATACATAACATTCAGTCACTGAAAGAAAACTGTGGAGAAACAATCTTGCTTGTATATATTTAGAAACTTCTTCATGTTCACCATTTCAAGCATTTCCGTATAAGACATACTGAATGAATATCACTTTGAGACAATGATATAACGTGCTGAAGCCAGATTGCAGGCAGCTGTTTAGGAACCTTTTCATAAGAGACTTATCATACATTTCACTACAAAGTATCTATTACATCCATTCAGTGAAAGAACACTATTGTGAAGCCAGATTGCTGGTAGCTAATTAGGAACATCTTGATATAAGGCTTTTCTAATATTTCAGTTTATGCCAAACAGAATGACTATCATTTTCTTAAAATGAAATAACACTGTGTTGAACTCATCTTGCAGGAAGCCATTTAGGGTTTCTTCATACAAAACACCAAACATGTCACTACTGCTCTGACAGAATCTCTGTAAGATTCCTTCACTGAGGAACACACTCTGGTGAAACCAGATTGCTCATAAGTTTTTAGGAATATCTTTATATAAGGCTATTCAAACACATCATATGCTATACAGAACGATGATCACTTCCATTAAATTAAACAACATTGTGATGCAACCAGCTGGCACATGCTATTTATGAACATTTTGTGTGTGTCTTATCAAACGTTTCTCTGCAGCCACAAAGTGATAATTATTACATTCATTCAATGAAATACTGTGTTGAAAAAGCCTGCTTGTGGCTGTTTAGAAACATCTTCATGTAAGTGTTCATGCAAGCCTTATCAAACATTTCACTACAGGCATGACAGAATATCTATAACATTCAATGTCTGTAAGAAGACTGCTGTGAAACCATTTTGCTTGTAGCTACTTAGGGACATCTTCATAAAACTTATCCAGCATTTCACTACGGGTGTGATAGACTATCTATAACATCCATTCACTGAAAGAACATTGTCTGGAAAACACCTAGCAAGTAGCTCTTAAGGAACATCTTCACATATGACATTTCAAACATTTCAGTATATGCCACATGGAACGGCTATCACTTTCTTACAATGAAAGAGCATTGTGCTTAATCAAGCCAACAGGTAGCTGTTTAGGGATATTTTCACAGAAATCATATCAAACATTTGACTACAGATGTGACAATGTCTATAACATTTGTTATCTGAAAGAAAATTATGCAAAAACCATCTTCTTTTCACTGTTTAGGAACATCTGCACATAGTACACTTCAAATACTTAAGTATATTCCACACAGAGCGACTATCATTTTCACAAAATGAAAGAACACATGCTGAATCCAGTTTATGGGTAGCTGTTTAGGAACATCATATATCAAATATGTCACCACAGATGTGACAATATCTAGAACATTCATTCACTGAAAGAACACTGTGAAGAAACCATCTTGCTTGTTAGCTGTTTAAGAATATAAATAAAAGGCTCTTCAAACATATCACTTTATGCCATACAGAATGGCTATCATCTCCATAGCCAGAAAAGAATACTGTGATGAACCCAGCTTGCAAGTAATTGTTTATTAATATTTTGCTCAAGTCTTATCAGACATTTGCCTACAGTCATGACAGGATATCTTTAATGTCTATTCAATGTAATAACACTGTATTTAAAAGAATTTCCTTGTAGCTGTTTAGAAACATCTTCATGTAAGACTTATTAAGCATTCCTTTGCAGGAATGACAGAATCTCTAAACATTCACTCATTGAATGAACACAGGGATGAAAGCAGTTTTCTTGTAACTGTTGAGGAACATCTTCATATAAAGCTTTTCAAGCATTTCAGTATATGGCATACAGCATGGCCATACCCTTCTTACAAGGAAAGAAGGTTGTGTTTAATAGCTTTCAGGTAGATTATTAGGAGCATTTTTATGTAAGACCTATTGAACATTTAACTACAGGCATGACAGAATATCTATTACATCCATTCAATGAAAGAACACTATGGTGAAAGTGGCTTGGTTTGACTGTTAAGGAAGATCTTCATTTAAGTCCTTTTCAGCATTTCTGTATATGCCATACTAAACGGCTGTCACTATCTTATGATGAAATTATTCTGTCCTGAACACGTCTTGTTGGATTCTATTTAGGAACATCTTCATATAAGACCTCTCTAACATTTAAGCATATGCCATACAGAAGGGCTCTCACTTACTTACAGTTAAAGGACACTGTGCTAAACCCGGCTTGCTGGCGGCTGTTTGAAACCTCTTCATATAAGACTTATTAAACATTTCACTACAGGCATGACAGACTAGCTATAACACTCGTTCACTGAAAGAACACTGTGGTGAAGCCAGATTACTTCTGGCGCCTTGGGAATGTCTTCGTATAAGGCTCTTCAAACACTTCATTATGCCTACAGAATGGCTATCGCTTCCATATCCAGAAAGAACGTTCTGATGAAACCAGTGGCTCTTTATGAGCATTTCATTTATGTCTTATCAAACGTTTCTCTACAGCCGCAACATGATATCCATAACATTCATTCAAGGAAACCACACTATGTTGAAAAAGCTTGCTTGTAGCTGTTCAGGAACACTCTCACCTAAGACATCAAACAGTTCTCTTGAGGCATGACAGAATACGTATAACATTCATTTTCTGAATGAACACTGTGGTGAAAACACCTTGCTTGCAGCTGTTTAGGGGAATCTTCAAATAAGTCCTATCAAACATTTCACTACGGGCATGATGGAATATCTATAACATTCACTCATTGAAAGAATGCTGTGGTGAAACCAACTTCCTTGTAGCTTTTAAGGAACATCTTCATGTAAGTCTTTTCTAGCATTTCAGTATGAGCCATAGAGAACAGCTATACTTTCTTAAAATGAAAAAACATTGTACCTAGCTCAGCTTTCAGGTAGACTTACAGTAACATTTTCATGTAAGATTTATTGAAAATTTCACAACATGTGCGACAGAATATCTATTACATTAATTCAATGAAAGATCACTATTGTGAAACCAGCTTGCTTGTATCTCTTTAGAAATACACTCATATAAGTCTTTTCTGACATTTCAGTGTATGCCATACAAAGTAACTATCACTTTATTACAATGAAAAGTCAGTGTGCTGATCCCAGCTTGCAGGTAGCTGTAGGAACATTTTCATATATGATATAAAACATTTCACTACAGCTATAGGAGACTATATATAAAGTTTATTAAATGAAAGAACACTGTGGTGTAACCAGATTGCTTGTAGCTATTTAGGAGTATCTTCATACAAGTCTTTTCAAACATTTCAGTGTATTCCATCCAGAATGGTTATCACTTCCATAAAATGAAAGAACGATGTTAAGAACCCAGCTGGAAAGTTGTCTTTTAGAAATATCTTTTTATAAGTCTTAACAAATATTGCGCTATGGTCATGACAGAATGATTTTAATATTCACTCAAGGAAAGAAGGATGAGCTGAACCCTTGTTTCCTAGTATCTGTTTAGGAAGAACTTCATAAAATACTTAAAAAATTACACTACAGACTTGAAAAATATCCATAAGATTCAGACACTAAAGGAACTCTGGTGAAACAAATGTGCTTACAGCTGTTTAGGGGCATATTCACATAAGACAGTTCAAACATTTCAGCATATGCCCTACAGATGACCTATCAATTACTAACAATGTGAGAACACTGTTCTAAGCCCAGTTTGCGGGTAGCTGTTTAGGAACATGTTCATATAAGACTTAACAAACATTTCATTGCATGTGGGACAGAATATATATAGCATTTGTTCACTGAGAGAAAACTGTGGTGAAACCATCTTACTTGCAGCCATTACGGATCATCTTCGTATTAGTCATTATAACCATTTCAATATTTGCTGTTCTGATTGAATATGAGTTTCCAACAATGAAAGAAACACTGTGCTGAATCCAGCTTGCAAGTAAGTTTTAACTAACACTTCACTACAAGTGTCACGGAATATCTGCAATATTGTTTCACTGAAAGACCTCTGTGGTGAAAGCATCTTGAAGCTATTATTAGGAACATTTTTATTTGAGACATTTCTCACATTTCAGTATATGCCATAATGAATGGGTATCATTTTCCTACAATGAAAGAACACTGTGCTAAATAGAGCTCACAGATAGCTATCTAGGAACGTTTTTACATAAGACTTATCAAACATTTTACAATAGTCGTGACAGACTATACATAACATTCAGTCACTGAAAGAAAACTGTGGAGAAACAATCTTGCTTGTATATATTTAGAAACTTCTTCATGTTCACCATTTCAAGCATTTCCGTATAAGACATACTGAATGAATATCACTTTGAGACAATGATATAACGTGCTGAAGCCAGATTGCAGGCAGCTGTTTAGGAACCTTTTCATAAGAGACTTATCATACATTTCACTACAAAGTATCTATTACATCCATTCAGTGAAAGAACACTATTGTGATGCCAGATTGCTGGTAGCTAATTAGGAACATCTTGATATAAGGCTTTTCTAATATTTCAGTTTATGCCAAACAGAATGACTATCATTTTCTTAAAATGAAATAACACTGTGTTGAACTCATCTTGCAGGAAGCCATTTAGGGTTTCTTCATACAAAACACCAAACATGTCACTACTGCTCTGACAGAATCTCTGTAAGATTCCTTCACTGAGGAACACACTCTGGTGAAACCAGATTGCTCATAAGTTTTTAGGAATATCTTTATATAAGGCTATTCAAACACATCATATGCTATACAGAACGATGATCACTTCCATTAAATTAAACAACATTGTGATGCAACCAGCTGGCACATGCTATTTATGAACATTTTGTGTGTGTCTTATCAAACGTTTCTCTGCAGCCACAATGTGATAATTATTACATTCATTCAATGAAATACTGTGTTGAAAAAGCCTGCTTGTGGCTGTTTAGAAACATCTTCATGTAAGTGTTCATGCAAGCCTTATCAAACATTTCACTACAGGCATGACAGAATATCTATAACATTCAATGTCTGTAAGAAGACTGCTGTGAAACCATTTTGCTTGTAGCTACTTAGGGACATCTTCATAAAACTTATCCAGCATTTCACTACGGGTGTGATAGACTATCTATAACATCCATTCACTGAAAGAACATTGTCTGGAAAACACCTAGCAAGTAGCTCTTAAGGAACATCTTCACATATGACATTTCAAACATTTCAGTATATGCCACATGGAACGGCTATCACTTTCTTACAATGAAAGAGCATTGTGCTTAATCAAGCCAACAGGTAGCTGTTTAGGGATATTTTCACAGAAATCATATCAAACATTTGACTACAGATGTGACAATGTCTATAACATTTGTTATCTGAAAGAAAATTATGCAAAAACCATCTTCTTTTCACTGTTTAGGAACATCTGCACATAGTACACTTCAAATACTTAAGTATATTCCACACAGAGCGACTATCATTTTCACAAAATGAAAGAACACATGCTGAATCCAGTTTATGGGTAGCTGTTTAGGAACATCATATATCAAATATGTCACCACAGATGTGACAATATCTAGAACATTCATTCACTGAAAGAACACTGTGAAGAAACCATCTTGCTTGTTAGCTGTTTAAGAATATAAATAAAAGGCTCTTCAAACATATCACTTTATGCCATACAGAATGGCTATCATCTCCATAGCCAGAAAAGAATACTGTGATGAACCCAGCTTGCAAGTAATTGTTTATTAATATTTTGCTCAAGTCTTATCAGACATTTGCCTACAGTCATGACAGGATATCTTTAATGTCTATTCAATGTAATAACACTGTATTTAAAAGAATTTCCTTGTCGCTGTTTAGAAACATCTTCATGTAAGACTTATTAAGCATTCCTTTGCAGGAATGACAGAATCTCTAAACATTCACTCATTGAATGAACACAGGGATGAAAGCAGTTTTCTTGTAACTGTTGAGGAACATCTTCATATAAAGCTTTTCAAGCATTTCAGTATATGGCATACAGCATGGCCATACCCTTCTTACAAGGAAAGAAGGTTGTGTTTAATAGCTTTCAGGTAGATTATTAGGAGCATTTTTATGTAAGACCTATTGAACATTTAACTACAGGCATGACAGAATATCTATTACATCCATTCAATGAAAGAACACTATGGTGAAAGTGGCTTGGTTTGACTGTTAAGGAAGATCTTCATTTAAGTCCTTTTCAGCATTTCTGTATATGCCATACTAAACGGCTGTCACTATCTTATGATGAAATTATTCTGTCCTGAACACGTCTTGTTGGATTCTATTTAGGAACATCTTCATATAAGACCTCTCTAACATTTAAGCATATGCCATACAGAAGGGCTCTCACTTACTTACAGTTAAAGGACACTGTGCTAAACCCGGCTTGCTGGCGGCTGTTTGAAACCTCTTCATATAAGACTTATTAAACATTTCACTACAGGCATGACAGACTAGCTATAACACTCGTTCACTGAAAGAACACTGTGGTGAAGCCAGATTACTTCTGGCGCCTTGGGAATGTCTTCGTATAAGGCTCTTCAAACACTTCATTATGCCTACAGAATGGCTATCGCTTCCATATCCAGAAAGAACGTTCTGATGAAACCAGTGGCTCTTTATGAGCATTTCATTCATGTCTTATCAAACGTTTCTCTACAGCCGCAACATGATATCCATAACATTCATTCAAGGAAACCACACTATGTTGAAAAAGCTTGCTTGTAGCTGTTCAGGAACACTCTCACCTAAGACATCAAATAGTTCTCTTGAGGCATGACAGAATACGTATAACATTCATTTTCTGAATGAACACTGTGGTGAAAACACCTTGCTTGCAGCTGTTTAGGGGAATCTTCAAATAAGTCCTATCAAACATTTCACTACGGGCATGATGGAATATCTATAACATTCACTCATTGAAAGAATGCTGTGGTGAAACCAACTTCCTTGTAGCTTTTAAGGAACATCTTCATGTAAGTCTTTTCTAGCATTTCAGTATGAGCCATAGAGAACAGCTATACTTTCTTAAAATGAAACAACATTGTACCTAACTCAGCTTTCAGGTAGACTTATAGTAACATTTTCATGTAAGATTTATTGAAAATTTCACAACATGTGCGACAGAATATCTATTACATTAATTCAATGAAAGATCACTATTGTGAAACCAGCTTGCTTGTATCTCTTTAGAAATACACTCATATAAGTCTTTTCTGACATTTCAGTGTATGCCATACAAAGTAACTATCACTTTATTACAATGAAAAGTCAGTGTGCTGATCCCAGCTTGCAGGTAGCTGTAGGAACCTTTTCATATATGATATAAAACATTTCACTCCAGCTATAGGAGACTATATATAAAGTTTATTAAATGAAAGAACACTGTGGTGTAACCAGATTGCTTGTAGCTATTTAGGAGTATCTTCATACAAGTCTTTTCAAACATTTCAGTGTATTCCATCCAGAATGGTTATCACTTCCATAAAATGAAAGAACGATGTTAAGAACCCAGCTGGAAAGTTGTCTTTTAGAAATATCTTTTTATAAGTCTTAACAAATATTGCGCTATGGTCATGACAGAATGATTTTAATATTCACTCAAGGAAAGAAGGATGAGCTGAACCCTTGTTTCCTAGTATCTGTTTAGGAAGAACTTCATAAAATACTTAAAAAATTACACTACAGACTTGAAAAATATCCATAAGATTCAGACACTAAAGGAACTCTGGTGAAACAAATGTGCTTACAGCTGTTTAGGGGCATATTCACATAAGACAGTTCAAACATTTCAGCATATGCCCTACAGATGACCTATCAATTACTAACAATGTGAGAACACTGTTCTAAGCCCAGTTTGCGGGTAGCTGTTTAGGAACATGTTCATATAAGACTTAACAAACATTTCATTGCATGTGGGACAGAATATATATAGCATTTGTTCACTGAGAGAAAACTGTGGTGAAACCATCTTACTTGCAGCCATTACGGATCATCTTCGTATTAGTCATTATAACCATTTCAATATTTGCTGTTCTGATTGAATATGAGTTTCCAACAATGAAAGAAACACTGTGCTGAATCCAGCTTGCAAGTAAGTTTTAACTAACACTTCACTACAAGTGTCACGGAATATCTGCAATATTGTTTCACTGAAAGACCTCTGTGGTGAAAGCATCTTGAAGCTATTATTAGGAACATTTTTATTTGAGACATTTCTCACATTTCAGTATATGCCATAATGAATGGGTATCATTTTCCTACAATGAAAGAACACTGTGCTAAATAGAGCTCACAGATAGCTATCTAGGAACGTTTTTACATAAGACTTATCAAACATTTTACAATAGTCGTGACAGACTATACATAACATTCAGTCACTGAAAGAAAACTGTGGAGAAACAATCTTGCTTGTATATATTTAGAAACTTCTTCATGTTCACCATTTCAAGCATTTCCGTATAAGACATACTGAATGAATATCACTTTGAGACAATGATATAACGTGCTGAAGCCAGATTGCAGGCAGCTGTTTAGGAACCTTTTCATAAGAGACTTATCATACATTTCACTACAAAGTATCTATTACATCCATTCAGTGAAAGAACACTATTGTGATGCCAGATTGCTGGTAGCTAATTAGGAACATCTTGATATAAGGCTTTTCTAATATTTCAGTTTATGCCAAACAGAATGACTATCATTTTCTTAAAATGAAATAACACTGTGTTGAACTCATCTTGCAGGAAGCCATTTAGGGTTTCTTCATACAAAACACCAAACATGTCACTACTGCTCTGACAGAATCTCTGTAAGATTCCTTCACTGAGGAACACACTCTGGTGAAACCAGATTGCTCATAAGTTTTTAGGAATATCTTTATATAAGGCTATTCAAACACATCATATGCTATACAGAACGATGATCACTTCCATTAAATTAAACAACATTGTGATGCAACCAGCTGGCACATGCTATTTATGAACATTTTGTGTGTGTCTTATCAAACGTTTCTCTGCAGCCACAATGTGATAATTATTACATTCATTCAATGAAATACTGTGTTGAAAAAGCCTGCTTGTGGCTGTTTAGAAACATCTTCATGTAAGTGTTCATGCAAGCCTTATCAAACATTTCACTACAGGCATGACAGAATATCTATAACATTCAATGTCTGTAAGAAGACTGCTGTGAAACCATTTTGCTTGTAGCTACTTAGGGACATCTTCATAAAACTTATCCAGCATTTCACTACGGGTGTGATAGACTATCTATAACATCCATTCACTGAAAGAACATTGTCTGGAAAACACCTAGCAAGTAGCTCTTAAGGAACATCTTCACATATGACATTTCAAACATTTCAGTATATGCCACATGGAACGGCTATCACTTTCTTACAATGAAAGAGCATTGTGCTTAATCAAGCCAACAGGTAGCTGTTTAGGGATATTTTCACAGAAATCATATCAAACATTTGACTACAGATGTGACAATGTCTATAACATTTGTTATCTGAAAGAAAATTATGCAAAAACCATCTTCTTTTCACTGTTTAGGAACATCTGCACATAGTACACTTCAAATACTTAAGTATATTCCACACAGAGCGACTATCATTTTCACAAAATGAAAGAACACATGCTGAATCCAGTTTATGGGTAGCTGTTTAGGAACATCATATATCAAATATGTCACCACAGATGTGACAATATCTAGAACATTCATTCACTGAAAGAACACTGTGAAGAAACCATCTTGCTTGTTAGCTGTTTAAGAATATAAATAAAAGGCTCTTCAAACATATCACTTTATGCCATACAGAATGGCTATCATCTCCATAGCCAGAAAAGAATACTGTGATGAACCCAGCTTGCAAGTAATTGTTTATTAATATTTTGCTCAAGTCTTATCAGACATTTGCCTACAGTCATGACAGGATATCTTTAATGTCTATTCAATGTAATAACACTGTATTTAAAAGAATTTCCTTGTAGCTGTTTAGAAACATCTTCATGTAAGACTTATTAAGCATTCCTTTGCAGGAATGACAGAATCTCTAAACATTCACTCATTGAATGAACACAGGGATGAAAGCAGTTTTCTTGTAACTGTTGAGGAACATCTTCATATAAAGCTTTTCAAGCATTTCAGTATATGGCATACAGCATGGCCATACCCTTCTTACAAGGAAAGAAGGTTGTGTTTAATAGCTTTCAGGTAGATTATTAGGAGCATTTTTATGTAAGACCTATTGAACATTTAACTACAGGCATGACAGAATATCTATTACATCCATTCAATGAAAGAACACTATGGTGAAAGTGGCTTGGTTTGACTGTTAAGGAAGATCTTCATTTAAGTCCTTTTCAGCATTTCTGTATATGCCATACTAAACGGCTGTCACTATCTTATGATGAAATTATTCTGTCCTGAACACGTCTTGTTGGATTCTATTTAGGAACATCTTCATATAAGACCTCTCTAACATTTAAGCATATGCCATACAGAAGGGCTCTCACTTACTTACAGTTAAAGGACACTGTGCTAAACCCGGCTTGCTGGCGGCTGTTTGAAACCTCTTCATATAAGACTTATTAAACATTTCACTACAGGCATGACAGACTAGCTATAACACTCGTTCACTGAAAGAACACTGTGGTGAAGCCAGATTACTTCTGGCGCCTTGGGAATGTCTTCGTATAAGGCTCTTCAAACACTTCATTATGCCTACAGAATGGCTATCGCTTCCATATCCAGAAAGAACGTTCTGATGAAACCAGTGGCTCTTTATGAGCATTTCATTTATGTCTTATCAAACGTTTCTCTACAGCCGCAACATGATATCCATAACATTCATTCAAGGAAACCACACTATGTTGAAAAAGCTTGCTTGTAGCTGTTCAGGAACACTCTCACCTAAGACATCAAACAGTTCTCTTGAGGCATGACAGAATACGTATAACATTCATTTTCTGAATGAACACTGTGGTGAAAACACCTTGCTTGCAGCTGTTTAGGGGAATCTTCAAATAAGTCCTATCAAACATTTCACTACGGGCATGATGGAATATCTATAACATTCACTCATTGAAAGAATGCTGTGGTGAAACCAACTTCCTTGTAGCTTTTAAGGAACATCTTCATGTAAGTCTTTTCTAGCATTTCAGTATGAGCCATAGAGAACAGCTATACTTTCTTAAAATGAAACAACATTGTACCTAACTCAGCTTTCAGGTAGACTTATAGTAACATTTTCATGTAAGATTTATTGAAAATTTCACAACATGTGCGACAGAATATCTATTACATTAATTCAATGAAAGATCACTATTGTGAAACCAGCTTGCTTGTATCTCTTTAGAAATACACTCATATAAGTCTTTTCTGACATTTCAGTGTATGCCATACAAAGTAACTATCACTTTATTACAATGAAAAGTCAGTGTGCTGATCCCAGCTTGCAGGTAGCTGTAGGAACCTTTTCATATATGATATAAAACATTTCACTCCAGCTATAGGAGACTATATATAAAGTTTATTAAATGAAAGAACACTGTGGTGTAACCAGATTGCTTGTAGCTATTTAGGAGTATCTTCATACAAGTCTTTTCAAACATTTCAGTGTATTCCATCCAGAATGGTTATCACTTCCATAAAATGAAAGAACGATGTTAAGAACCCAGCTGGAAAGTTGTCTTTTAGAAATATCTTTTTATAAGTCTTAACAAATATTGCGCTATGGTCATGACAGAATGATTTTAATATTCACTCAAGGAAAGAAGGATGAGCTGAACCCTTGTTTCCTAGTATCTGTTTAGGAAGAACTTCATAAAATACTTAAAAAATTACACTACAGACTTGAAAAATATCCATAAGATTCAGACACTAAAGGAACTCTGGTGAAACAAATGTGCTTACAGCTGTTTAGGGGCATATTCACATAAGACAGTTCAAACATTTCAGCATATGCCCTACAGATGACCTATCAATTACTAACAATGTGAGAACACTGTTCTAAGCCCAGTTTGCGGGTAGCTGTTTAGGAACATGTTCATATAAGACTTAACAAACATTTCATTGCATGTGGGACAGAATATATATAGCATTTGTTCACTGAGAGAAAACTGTGGTGAAACCATCTTACTTGCAGCCATTACGGATCATCTTCGTATTAGTCATTATAACCATTTCAATATTTGCTGTTCTGATTGAATATGAGTTTCCAACAATGAAAGAAACACTGTGCTGAATCCAGCTTGCAAGTAAGTTTTAACTAACACTTCACTACAAGTGTCACGGAATATCTGCAATATTGTTTCACTGAAAGACCTCTGTGGTGAAAGCATCTTGAAGCTATTATTAGGAACATTTGTATTTGAGACATTTCTCACATTTCAGTATATGCCATAATGAATGGGTATCATTTTCCTACAATGAAAGAACACTGTGCTAAATAGAGCTCACAGATAGCTATCTAGGAACGTTTTTACATAAGACTTATCAAACATTTTACAATAGTCGTGACAGACTATACATAACATTCAGTCACTGAAAGAAAACTGTGGAGAAACAATCTTGCTTGTATATATTTAGAAACTTCTTCATGTTCACCATTTCAAGCATTTCCGTATAAGACATACTGAATGAATATCACTTTGAGACAATGATATAACGTGCTGAAGCCAGATTGCAGGCAGCTGTTTAGGAACCTTTTCATAAGAGACTTATCATACATTTCACTACAAAGTATCTATTACATCCATTCAGTGAAAGAACACTATTGTGATGCCAGATTGCTGGTAGCTAATTAGGAACATCTTGATATAAGGCTTTTCTAATATTTCAGTTTATGCCAAACAGAATGACTATCATTTTCTTAAAATGAAATAACACTGTGTTGAACTCATCTTGCAGGAAGCCATTTAGGGTTTCTTCATACAAAACACCAAACATGTCACTACTGCTCTGACAGAATCTCTGTAAGATTCCTTCACTGAGGAACACACTCTGGTGAAACCAGATTGCTCATAAGTTTTTAGGAATATCTTTATATAAGGCTATTCAAACACATCATATGCTATACAGAACGATGATCACTTCCATTAAATTAAACAACATTGTGATGCAACCAGCTGGCACATGCTATTTATGAACATTTTGTGTGTGTCTTATCAAACGTTTCTCTGCAGCCACAATGTGATAATTATTACATTCATTCAATGAAATACTGTGTTGAAAAAGCCTGCTTGTGGCTGTTTAGAAACATCTTCATGTAAGTGTTCATGCAAGCCTTATCAAACATTTCACTACAGGCATGACAGAATATCTATAACATTCAATGTCTGTAAGAAGACTGCTGTGAAACCATTTGGCTTGTAGCTACTTAGGGACATCTTCATAAAACTTATCCAGCATTTCACTACGGGTGTGATAGACTATCTATAACATCCATTCACTGAAAGAACATTGTCTGGAAAACACCTAGCAAGTAGCTCTTAAGGAACATCTTCACATATGACATTTCAAACATTTCAGTATATGCCACATGGAACGGCTATCACTTTCTTACAATGAAAGAGCATTGTGCTTAATCAAGCCAACAGGTAGCTGTTTAGGGATATTTTCACAGAAATCATATCAAACATTTGACTACAGATGTGACAATGTCTATAACATTTGTTATCTGAAAGAAAATTATGCAAAAACCATCTTCTTTTCACTGTTTAGGAACATCTGCACATAGTACACTTCAAATACTTAAGTATATTCCACACAGAGCGACTATCATTTTCACAAAATGAAAGAACACATGCTGAATCCAGTTTATGGGTAGCTGTTTAGGAACATCATATATCAAATATGTCACCACAGATGTGACAATATCTAGAACATTCATTCACTGAAAGAACACTGTGAAGAAACCATCTTGCTTGTTAGCTGTTTAAGAATATAAATAAAAGGCTCTTCAAACATATCACTTTATGCCATACAGAATGGCTATCATCTCCATAGCCAGAAAAGAATACTGTGATGAACCCAGCTTGCAAGTAATTGTTTATTAATATTTTGCTCAAGTCTTATCAGACATTTGCCTACAGTCATGACAGGATATCTTTAATGTCTATTCAATGTAATAACACTGTATTTAAAAGAATTTCCTTGTAGCTGTTTAGAAACATCTTCATGTAAGACTTATTAAGCATTCCTTTGCAGGAATGACAGAATCTCTAAACATTCACTCATTGAATGAACACAGGGATGAAAGCAGTTTTCTTGTAACTGTTGAGGAACATCTTCATATAAAGCTTTTCAAGCATTTCAGTATATGGCATACAGCATGGCCATACCCTTCTTACAAGGAAAGAAGGTTGTGTTTAATAGCTTTCAGGTAGATTATTAGGAGCATTTTTATGTAAGACCTATTGAACATTTAACTACAGGCATGACAGAATATCTATTACATCCATTCAATGAAAGAACACTATGGTGAAAGTGGCTTGGTTTGACTGTTAAGGAAGATCTTCATTTAAGTCCTTTTCAGCATTTCTGTATATGCCATACTAAACGGCTGTCACTATCTTATGATGAAATTATTCTGTCCTGAACACGTCTTGTTGGATTCTATTTAGGAACATCTTCATATAAGACCTCTCTAACATTTAAGCATATGCCATACAGAAGGGCTCTCACTTACTTACAGTTAAAGGACACTGTGCTAAACCCGGCTTGCTGGCGGCTGTTTGAAACCTCTTCATATAAGACTTATTAAACATTTCACTACAGGCATGACAGACTAGCTATAACACTCGTTCACTGAAAGAACACTGTGGTGAAGCCAGATTACTTCTGGCGCCTTGGGAATGTCTTCGTATAAGGCTCTTCAAACACTTCATTATGCCTACAGAATGGCTATCGCTTCCATATCCAGAAAGAACGTTCTGATGAAACCAGTGGCTCTTTATGAGCATTTCATTTATGTCTTATCAAACGTTTCTCTACAGCCGCAACATGATATCCATAACATTCATTCAAGGAAACCACACTATGTTGAAAAAGCTTGCTTGTAGCTGTTCAGGAACACTCTCACCTAAGACATCAAACAGTTCTCTTGAGGCATGACAGAATACGTATAACATTCATTTTCTGAATGAACACTGTGGTGAAAACACCTTGCTTGCAGCTGTTTAGGGGAATCTTCAAATAAGTCCTATCAAACATTTCACTACGGGCATGATGGAATATCTATAACATTCACTCATTGAAAGAATGCTGTGGTGAAACCAACTTCCTTGTAGCTTTTAAGGAACATCTTCATGTAAGTCTTTTCTAGCATTTCAGTATGAGCCATAGAGAACAGCTATACTTTCTTAAAATGAACAAACATTGTACCTAACTCAGCTTTCAGGTAGACTTATAGTAACATTTTCATGTAAGATTTATTGAAAATTTCACAACATGTGCGACAGAATATCTATTACATTAATTCAATGAAAGATCACTATTGTGAAACCAGCTTGCTTGTATCTCTTTAGAAATACACTCATATAAGTCTTTTCTGACATTTCAGTGTATGCCATACAAAGTAACTATCACTTTATTACAATGAAAAGTCAGTGTGCTGATCCCAGCTTGCAGGTAGCTGTAGGAACCTTTTCATATATGATATAAAACATTTCACTCCAGCTATAGGAGACTATATATAAAGTTTATTAAATGAAAGAACACTGTGGTGTAACCAGATTGCTTGTAGCTATTTAGGAGTATCTTCATACAAGTCTTTTCAAACATTTCAGTGTATTCCATCCAGAATGGTTATCACTTCCATAAAATGAAAGAACGATGTTAAGAACCCAGCTGGAAAGTTGTCTTTTAGAAATATCTTTTTATAAGTCTTAACAAATATTGCGCTATGGTCATGACAGAATGATTTTAATATTCACTCAAGGAAAGAAGGATGAGCTGAACCCTTGTTTCCTAGTATCTGTTTAGGAAGAACTTCATAAAATACTTAAAAAATTACACTACAGACTTGAAAAATATCCATAAGATTCAGACACTAAAGGAACTCTGGTGAAACAAATGTGCTTACAGCTGTTTAGGGGCATATTCACATAAGACAGTTCAAACATTTCAGCATATGCCCTACAGATGACCTATCAATTACTAACAATGTGAGAACACTGTTCTAAGCCCAGTTTGCGGGTAGCTGTTTAGGAACATGTTCATATAAGACTTAACAAACATTTCATTGCATGTGGGACAGAATATATATAGCATTTGTTCACTGAGAGAAAACTGTGGTGAAACCATCTTACTTGCAGCCATTACGGATCATCTTCGTATTAGTCATTATAACCATTTCAATATTTGCTGTTCTGATTGAATATGAGTTTCCAACAATGAAAGAAACACTGTGCTGAATCCAGCTTGCAAGTAAGTTTTAACTAACACTTCACTACAAGTGTCACGGAATATCTGCAATATTGTTTCACTGAAAGACCTCTGTGGTGAAAGCATCTTGAAGCTATTATTAGGAACATTTTTATTTGAGACATTTCTCACATTTCAGTATATGCCATAATGAATGGGTATCATTTTCCTACAATGAAAGAACACTGTGCTAAATAGAGCTCACAGATAGCTATCTAGGAACGTTTTTACATAAGACTTATCAAACATTTTACAATAGTCGTGACAGACTATACATAACATTCAGTCACTGAAAGAAAACTGTGGAGAAACAATCTTGCTTGTATATATTTAGAAACTTCTTCATGTTCACCATTTCAAGCATTTCCGTATAAGACATACTGAATGAATATCACTTTGAGACAATGATATAACGTGCTGAAGCCAGATTGCAGGCAGCTGTTTAGGAACCTTTTCATAAGAGACTTATCATACATTTCACTACAAAGTATCTATTACATCCATTCAGTGAAAGAACACTATTGTGATGCCAGATTGCTGGTAGCTAATTAGGAACATCTTGATATAAGGCTTTTCTAATATTTCAGTTTATGCCAAACAGAATGACTATCATTTTCTTAAAATGAAATAACACTGTGTTGAACTCATCTTGCAGGAAGCCATTTAGGGTTTCTTCATACAAAACACCAAACATGTCACTACTGCTCTGACAGAATCTCTGTAAGATTCCTTCACTGAGGAACACACTCTGGTGAAACCAGATTGCTCATAAGTTTTTAGGAATATCTTTATATAAGGCTATTCAAACACATCATATGCTATACAGAACGATGATCACTTCCATTAAATTAAACAACATTGTGATGCAACCAGCTGGCACATGCTATTTATGAACATTTTGTGTGTGTCTTATCAAACGTTTCTCTGCAGCCACAATGTGATAATTATTACATTCATTCAATGAAATACTGTGTTGAAAAAGCCTGCTTGTGGCTGTTTAGAAACATCTTCATGTAAGTGTTCATGCAAGCCTTATCAAACATTTCACTACAGGCATGACAGAATATCTATAACATTCAATGTCTGTAAGAAGACTGCTGTGAAACCATTTTGCTTGTAGCTACTTAGGGACATCTTCATAAAACTTATCCAGCATTTCACTACGGGTGTGATAGACTATCTATAACATCCATTCACTGAAAGAACATTGTCTGGAAAACACCTAGCAAGTAGCTCTTAAGGAACATCTTCACATATGACATTTCAAACATTTCAGTATATGCCACATGGAACGGCTATCACTTTCTTACAATGAAAGAGCATTGTGCTTAATCAAGCCAACAGGTAGCTGTTTAGGGATATTTTCACATAAATCATATCAAACATTTGACTACAGATGTGACAATGTCTATAACATTTGTTATCTGAAAGAAAATTATGCAAAAACCATCTTCTTTTCACTGTTTAGGAACATCTGCACATAGTACACTTCATATACTTAAGTATATTCCACACAGAGCGACTATCATTTTCACAAAATGAAAGAACACATGCTGAATCCAGTTTATGGGTAGCTGTTTAGGAACATCATATATCAAATATGTCACCACAGATGTGACAATATCTAGAACATTCATTCACTGAAAGAACACTGTGAAGAAACCATCTTGCTTGTTAGCTGTTTAAGAATATAAATAAAAGGCTCTTCAAACATATCACTTTATGCCATACAGAATGGCTATCATCTCCATAGCCAGAAAAGAATACTGTGATGAACCCAGCTTGCAAGTAATTGTTTATTAATATTTTGCTCAAGTCTTATCAGACATTTGCCTACAGTCATGACAGGATATCTTTAATGTCTATTCAATGTAATAACACTGTATTTAAAAGAATTTCCTTGTAGCTGTTTAGAAACATCTTCATGTAAGACTTATTAAGCATTCCTTTGCAGGAATGACAGAATCTCTAAACATTCACTCATTGAATGAACACAGGGATGAAAGCAGTTTTCTTGTAACTGTTGAGGAACATCTTCATATAAAGCTTTTCAAGCATTTCAGTATATGGCATACAGCATGGCCATACCCTTCTTACAAGGAAAGAAGGTTGTGTTTAATAGCTTTCAGGTAGATTATTAGGAGCATTTTTATGTAAGACCTATTGAACATTTAACTACAGGCATGACAGAATATCTATTACATCCATTCAATGAAAGAACACTATGGTGAAAGTGGCTTGGTTTGACTGTTAAGGAAGATCTTCATTTAAGTCCTTTTCAGCATTTCTGTATATGCCATACTAAACGGCTGTCACTATCTTATGATGAAATTATTCTGTCCTGAACACGTCTTGTTGGATTCTATTTAGGAACATCTTCATATAAGACCTCTCTAACATTTAAGCATATGCCATACAGAAGGGCTCTCACTTACTTACAGTTAAAGGACACTGTGCTAAACCCGGCTTGCTGGCGGCTGTTTGAAACCTCTTCATATAAGACTTATTAAACATTTCACTACAGGCATGACAGACTAGCTATAACACTCGTTCACTGAAAGAACACTGTGGTGAAGCCAGATTACTTCTGGCGCCTTGGGAATGTCTTCGTATAAGGCTCTTCAAACACTTCATTATGCCTACAGAATGGCTATCGCTTCCATATCCAGAAAGAACGTTCTGATGAAACCAGTGGCTCTTTATGAGCATTTCATTTATGTCTTATCAAACGTTTCTCTACAGCCGCAACATGATATCCATAACATTCATTCAAGGAAACCACACTATGTTGAAAAAGCTTGCTTGTAGCTGTTCAGGAACACTCTCACCTAAGACATCAAACAGTTCTCTTGAGGCATGACAGAATACGTATAACATTCATTTTCTGAATGAACACTGTGGTGAAAACACCTTGCTTGCAGCTGTTTAGGGGAATCTTCAAATAAGTCCTATCAAACATTTCACTACGGGCATGATGGAATATCTATAACATTCACTCATTGAAAGAATGCTGTGGTGAAACCAACTTCCTTGTAGCTTTTAAGGAACATCTTCATGTAAGTCTTTTCTAGCATTTCAGTATGAGCCATAGAGAACAGCTATACTTTCTTAAAATGAACAAACATTGTACCTAACTCAGCTTTCAGGTAGACTTATAGTAACATTTTCATGTAAGATTTATTGAAAATTTCACAACATGTGCGACAGAATATCTATTACATTAATTCAATGAAAGATCACTATTGTGAAACCAGCTTGCTTGTATCTCTTTAGAAATACACTCATATAAGTCTTTTCTGACATTTCAGTGTATGCCATACAAAGTAACTATCACTTTATTACAATGAAAAGTCAGTGTGCTGATCCCAGCTTGCAGGTAGCTGTAGGAACCTTTTCATATATGATATAAAACATTTCACTCCAGCTATAGGAGACTATATATAAAGTTTATTAAATGAAAGAACACTGTGGTGTAACCAGATTGCTTGTAGCTATTTAGGAGTATCTTCATACAAGTCTTTTCAAACATTTCAGTGTATTCCATCCAGAATGGTTATCACTTCCATAAAATGAAAGAACGATGTTAAGAACCCAGCTGGAAAGTTGTCTTTTAGAAATATCTTTTTATAAGTCTTAACAAATATTGCGCTATGGTCATGACAGAATGATTTTAATATTCACTCAAGGAAAGAAGGATGAGCTGAACCCTTGTTTCCTAGTATCTGTTTAGGAAGAACTTCATAAAATACTTAAAAAATTACACTACAGACTTGAAAAATATCCATAAGATTCAGACACTAAAGGAACTCTGGTGAAACAAATGTGCTTACAGCTGTTTAGGGGCATATTCACATAAGACAGTTCAAACATTTCAGCATATGCCCTACAGATGACCTATCAATTACTAACAATGTGAGAACACTGTTCTAAGCCCAGTTTGCGGGTAGCTGTTTAGGAACATGTTCATATAAGACTTAACAAACATTTCATTGCATGTGGGACAGAATATATATAGCATTTGTTCACTGAGAGAAAACTGTGGTGAAACCATCTTACTTGCAGCCATTACGGATCATCTTCGTATTAGTCATTATAACCATTTCAATATTTGCTGTTCTGATTGAATATGAGTTTCCAACAATGAAAGAAACACTGTGCTGAATCCAGCTTGCAAGTAAGTTTTAACTAACACTTCACTACAAGTGTCACGGAATATCTGCAATATTGTTTCACTGAAAGACCTCTGTGGTGAAAGCATCTTGAAGCTATTATTAGGAACATTTTTATTTGAGACATTTCTCACATTTCAGTATATGCCATAATGAATGGGTATCATTTTCCTACAATGAAAGAACACTGTGCTAAATAGAGCTCACAGATAGCTATCTAGGAACGTTTTTACATAAGACTTATCAAACATTTTACAATAGTCGTGACAGACTATACATAACATTCAGTCACTGAAAGAAAACTGTGGAGAAACAATCTTGCTTGTATATATTTAGAAACTTCTTCATGTTCACCATTTCAAGCATTTCCGTATAAGACATACTGAATGAATATCACTTTGAGACAATGATATAACGTGCTGAAGCCAGATTGCAGGCAGCTGTTTAGGAACCTTTTCATAAGAGACTTATCATACATTTCACTACAAAGTATCTATTACATCCATTCAGTGAAAGAACACTATTGTGAAGCCAGATTGCTGGTAGCTAATTAGGAACATCTTGATATAAGGCTTTTCTAATATTTCAGTTTATGCCAAACAGAATGACTATCATTTTCTTAAAATGAAATAACACTGTGTTGAACTCATCTTGCAGGAAGCCATTTAGGGTTTCTTCATACAAAACACCAAACATGTCACTACTGCTCTGACAGAATCTCTGTAAGATTCCTTCACTGAGGAACACACTCTGGTGAAACCAGATTGCTCATAAGTTTTTAGGAATATCTTTATATAAGGCTATTCAAACACATCATATGCTATACAGAACGATGATCACTTCCATTAAATTAAACAACATTGTGATGCAACCAGCTGGCACATGCTATTTATGAACATTTTGTGTGTGTCTTATCAAACGTTTCTCTGCAGCCACAATGTGATAATTATTACATTCATTCAATGAAATACTGTGTTGAAAAAGCCTGCTTGTGGCTGTTTAGAAACATCTTCATGTAAGTGTTCATGCAAGCCTTATCAAACATTTCACTACAGGCATGACAGAATATCTATAACATTCAATGTCTGTAAGAAGACTGCTGTGAAACCATTTGGCTTGTAGCTACTTAGGGACATCTTCATAAAACTTATCCAGCATTTCACTACGGGTGTGATAGACTATCTATAACATCCATTCACTGAAAGAACATTGTCTGGAAAACACCTAGCAAGTAGCTCTTAAGGAACATCTTCACATATGACATTTCAAACATTTCAGTATATGCCACAAGGAACGGCTATCACTTTCTTACAATGAAAGAGCATTGTGCTTAATCAAGCCAACAGGTAGCTGTTTAGGGATATTTTCACATAAATCATATCAAACATTTGACTACAGATGTGACAATGTCTATAACATTTGTTATCTGAAAGAAAATTATGCAAAAACCATCTTCTTTTCACTGTTTAGGAACATCTGCACATAGTACACTTCAAATACTTAAGTATATTCCACACAGAGCGACTATCATTTTCACAAAATGAAAGAACACATGCTGAATCCAGTTTATGGGTAGCTGTTTAGGAACATCATATATCAAATATGTCACCACAGATGTGACAATATCTAGAACATTCATTCACTGAAAGAACACTGTGAAGAAACCATCTTGCTTGTTAGCTGTTTAAGAATATAAATAAAAGGCTCTTCAAACATATCACTTTATGCCATACAGAATGGCTATCATCTCCATAGCCAGAAAAGAATACTGTGATGAACCCAGCTTGCAAGTAATTGTTTATTAATATTTTGCTCAAGTCTTATCAGACATTTGCCTACAGTCATGACAGGATATCTTTAATGTCTATTCAATGTAATAACACTGTATTTAAAAGAATTTCCTTGTAGCTGTTTAGAAACATCTTCATGTAAGACTTATTAAACATTCCTTTGCAGGAATGACAGAATCTCTAAACATTCACTCATTGAATGAACACAGGGATGAAAGCAGTTTTCTTGTAACTGTTGAGGAACATCTTCATATAAAGCTTTTCAAGCATTTCAGTATATGGCATACAGCATGGCCATACCCTTCTTACAAGGAAAGAAGGTTGTGTTTAATAGCTTTCAGGTAGATTATTAGGAGCATTTTTATGTAAGACCTATTGAACATTTAACTACAGGCATGACAGAATATCTATTACATCCATTCAATGAAAGAACACTATGGTGAAAGTGGCTTGGTTTGACTGTTAAGGAAGATCTTCATTTAAGTCCTTTTCAGCATTTCTGTATATGCCATACTAAACGGCTGTCACTATCTTATGATGAAATTATTCTGTCCTGAACACGTCTTGTTGGATTCTATTTAGGAACATCTTCATATAAGACCTCTCTAACATTTAAGCATATGCCATACAGAAGGGCTCTCACTTACTTACAGTTAAAGGACACTGTGCTAAACCCGGCTTGCTGGCGGCTGTTTGAAACCTCTTCATATAAGACTTATTAAACATTTCACTACAGGCATGACAGACTAGCTATAACACTCGTTCACTGAAAGAACACTGTGGTGAAGCCAGATTACTTCTGGCGCCTTGGGAATGTCTTCGTATAAGGCTCTTCAAACACTTCATTATGCCTACAGAATGGCTATCGCTTCCATATCCAGAAAGAACGTTCTGATGAAACCAGTGGCTCTTTATGAGCATTTCATTTATGTCTTATCAAACGTTTCTCTACAGCCGCAACATGATATCCATAACATTCATTCAAGGAAACCACACTATGTTGAAAAAGCTTGCTTGTAGCTGTTCAGGAACACTCTCACCTAAGACATCAAATAGTTCTCTTGAGGCATGACAGAATACGTATAACATTCATTTTCTGAATGAACACTGTGGTGAAAACACCTTGCTTGCAGCTGTTTAGGGGAATCTTCAAATAAGTCCTATCAAACATTTCACTACGGGCATGATGGAATATCTATAACATTCACTCATTGAAAGAATGCTGTGGTGAAACCAACTTCCTTGTAGCTTTTAAGGAACATCTTCATGTAAGTCTTTTCTAGCATTTCAGTATGAGCCATAGAGAACAGCTATACTTTCTTAAAATGAAAAAACATTGTACCTAACTCAGCTTTCAGGTAGACTTATAGTAACATTTTCATGTAAGATTTATTGAAAATTTCACAACATGTGCGACAGAATATCTATTACATTAATTCAATGAAAGATCACTATTGTGAAACCAGCTTGCTTGTATCTCTTTAGAAATACACTCATATAAGTCTTTTCTGACATTTCAGTGTATGCCATACAAAGTAACTATCACTTTATTACAATGAAAAGTCAGTGTGCTGATCCCAGCTTGCAGGTAGCTGTAGGAACCTTTTCATATATGATATAAAACATTTCACTACAGCTATAGGAGACTATATATAAAGTTTATTAAATGAAAGAACACTGTGGTGTAACCAGATTGCTTGTAGCTATTTAGGAGTATCTTCATACAAGTCTTTTCAAACATTTCAGTGTATTCCATCCAGAATGGTTATCACTTCCATAAAATGAAAGAACGATGTTAAGAACCCAGCTGGAAAGTTGTCTTTTAGAAATATCTTTTTATAAGTCTTAACAAATATTGCGCTATGGTCATGACAGAATGATTTTAATATTCACTCAAGGAAAGAAGGATGAGCTGAACCCTTGTTTCCTAGTATCTGTTTAGGAAGAACTTCATAAAATACTTAAAAAATTACACTACAGACTTGAAAAATATCCATAAGATTCAGACACTAAAGGAACTCTGGTGAAACAAATGTGCTTACAGCTGTTTAGGGGCATATTCACATAAGACAGTTCAAACATTTCAGCATATGCCCTACAGATGACCTATCAATTACTAACAATGTGAGAACACTGTTCTAAGCCCAGTTTGCGGGTAGCTGTTTAGGAACATGTTCATATAAGACTTAACAAACATTTCATTGCATGTGGGACAGAATATATATAGCATTTGTTCACTGAGAGAAAACTGTGGTGAAACCATCTTACTTGCAGCCATTAAGGATCATCTTCGTATTAGTCACTATAACCATTTCAATATTTGCTGTTCTGATTGAATATGAGTTTCCAACAATGAAAGAAACACTGTGCTGAATCCAGCTTGCAAGTAAGTTTTAACTAACACTTCACTACAAGTGTCACGGAATATCTGCAATATTGTTTCACTGAAAGACCTCTGTGGTGAAAGCATCTTGAAGCTATTATTAGGAACATTTTTATTTGAGACATTTCTCACATTTCAGTATATGCCATAATGAATGGGTATCATTTTCCTACAATGAAAGAACACTGTGCTAAATAGAGCTCACAGATAGCTATCTAGGAACGTTTTTACATAAGACTTATCAAACATTTTACAATAGTCGTGACAGACTATACATAACATTCAGTCACTGAAAGAAAACTGTGGAGAAACAATCTTGCTTGTATATATTTAGAAACTTCTTCATGTTCACCATTTCAAGCATTTCCATATAAGACATACTGAATGAATATCACTTTGAGACAATGATATAACGTGCTGAAGCCAGATTGCAGGCAGCTGTTTAGGAACCTTTTCATAAGAGACTTATCATACATTTCACTACAAAGTATCTATTACATCCATTCAGTGAAAGAACACTATTGTGATGCCAGATTGCTGGTAGCTAATTAGGAACATCTTGATATAAGGCTTTTCTAATATTTCAGTTTATGCCAAACAGAATGACTATCATTTTCTTAAAATGAAATAACACTGTGTTGAACTCATCTTGCAGGAAGCCATTTAGGGTTTCTTCATACAAAACACCAAACATGTCACTACTGCTCTGACAGAATCTCTGTAAGATTCCTTCACTGAGGAACACACTCTGGTGAAACCAGATTGCTCATAAGTTTTTAGGAATATCTTTATATAAGGCTATTCAAACACATCATATGCTATACAGAACGATGATCACTTCCATTAAATTAAACAACATTGTGATGCAACCAGCTGGCACATGCTATTTATGAACATTTTGTGTGTGTCTTATCAAACGTTTCTCTGCAGCCACAATGTGATAATTATTACATTCATTCAATGAAATACTGTGTTGAAAAAGCCTGCTTGTGGCTGTTTAGAAACATCTTCATGTAAGTGTTCATGCAAGCCTTATCAAACATTTCACTACAGGCATGACAGAATATCTATAACATTCAATGTCTGTAAGAAGACTGCTGTGAAACCATTTGGCTTGTAGCTACTTAGGGACATCTTCATAAAACTTATCCAGCATTTCACTACGGGTGTGATAGACTATCTATAACATCCATTCACTGAAAGAACATTGTCTGGAAAACACCTAGCAAGTAGCTCTTAAGGAACATCTTCACATATGACATTTCAAACATTTCAGTATATGCCACAAGGAACGGCTATCACTTTCTTACAATGAAAGAGCATTGTGCTTAATCAAGCCAACAGGTAGCTGTTTAGGGATATTTTCACAGAAATCATATCAAACATTTGACTACAGATGTGACAATGTCTATAACATTTGTTATCTGAAAGAAAATTATGCAAAAACCATCTTCTTTTCACTGTTTAGGAACATCTGCACATAGTACACTTCAAATACTTAAGTATATTCCACACAGAGCGACTATCATTTTCACAAAATGAAAGAACACATGCTGAATCCAGTTTATGGGTAGCTGTTTAGGAACATCATATATCAAATATTTCACCACAGATGTGACAATATCTAGAACATTCATTCACTGAAAGAACACTGTGAAGAAACCATCTTGCTTGTTAGCTGTTTAAGAATATAAATAAAAGGCTCTTCAAACATATCACTTTATGCCATACAGAATGGCTATCATCTCCATAGCCAGAAAAGAATACTGTGATGAACCCAGCTTGCAAGTAATTGTTTATTAATATTTTGCTCAAGTCTTATCAGACATTTGCCTACAGTCATGACAGGATATCTTTAATGTCTATTCAATGTAATAACACTGTGTTTAAAAGAATTTCCTTGTAGCTGTTTAGAAACATCTTCATGTAAGACTTATTAAACATTCCTTTGCAGGAATGACAGAATCTCTAAACATTCACTCATTGAATGAACACAGGGATGAAAGCAGTTTTCTTGTAACTGTTGAGGAACATCTTCATATAAAGCTTTTCAAGCATTTCAGTATATGGCATACAGCATGGCCATACCCTTCTTACAAGGAAAGAAGGTTGTGTTTAATAGCTTTCAGGTAGATTATTAGGAGCATTTTTATGTAAGACCTATTGAACATTTAACTACAGGCATGACAGAATATCTATTACATCCATTCAATGAAAGAACACTATGGTGAAAGTGGCTTGGTTTGACTGTTAAGGAAGATCTTCATTTAAGTCCTTTTCAGCATTTCTGTATATGCCATACTAAACGGCTGTCACTATCTTATGATGAAATTATTCTGTCCTGAACACGTCTTGTTGGATTCTATTTAGGAACATCTTCATATAAGACCTCTCTAACATTTAAGCATATGCCATACAGAAGGGCTCTCACTTACTTACAGTTAAAGGACACTGTGCTAAACCCGGCTTGCTGGCGGCTGTTTGAAACCTCTTCATATAAGACTTATTAAACATTTCACTACAGGCATGACAGACTAGCTATAACACTCGTTCACTGAAAGAACCCTGTGGTGAAGCCAGATTACTTCTGGCGCCTTGGGAATGTCTTCGTATAAGGCTCTTCAAACACTTCATTATGCCTACAGAATGGCTATCACTTCCATATCCAGAAAGAACGTTCTGATGAAACCAGTGGCTCTTTATGAGCATTTCATTCATGTCTTATCAAACGTTTCTCTACAGCCGCAACATGATATCCATAACATTCATTCAAGGAAACCACACTATGTTGAAAAAGCTTGCTTGTAGCTGTTCAGGAACACTCTCACATAAGACATCAAATAGTTCTCTTGAGGCATGACAGAATACGTATAACATTCATTTTCTGAATGAACACTGTGGTGAAAACACCTTGCTTGCAGCTGTTTAGGGGAATCTTCAAATAAGTCCTATCAAACATTTCACTACGGGCATGATGGAATATCTATAACATTCACACATTGAAAGAATGCTGTGGTGAAACCAACTTCCTTGTAGCTTTTAAGGAACATCTTCATGTAAGTCTTTTCTAGCATTTCAGTATGAGCCATAGAGAACAGCTATACTTTCTTAAAATGAAACAACATTGTACCTAACTCAGCTTTCAGGTAGACTTATAGTAACATTTTCATGTAAGATTTATTGAAAATTTCACAACATGTGCGACAGAATATCTATTACATTAATTCAATGAAAGATCACTATTGTGAAACCAGCTTGCTTGTATCTCTTTAGAAATACACTCATATAAGTCTTTTCTGACATTTCAGTGTATGCCATACAAAGTAACTATCACTTTATTACAATGAAAAGTCAGTGTGCTGATCCCAGCTTGCAGGTAGCTGTAGGAACCTTTTCATATATGATATAAAACATTTCACTACAGCTATAGGAGACTATATATAAAGTTTATTAAATGAAAGAACACTGTGGTGTAACCAGATTGCTTGTAGCTATTTAGGAGTATCTTCATACAAGTCTTTTCAAACATTTCAGTGTATTCCATCCAGAATGGTTATCACTTCCATAAAATGAAAGAACGATGTTAAGAACCCAGCTGGAAAGTTGTCTTTTAGAAATATCTTTTTATAAGTCTTAACAAATATTGCGCTATGGTCATGACAGAATGATTTTAATATTCACTCAAGGAAAGAAGGATGAGCTGAACCCTTGTTTCCTAGTATCTGTTTAGGAAGAACTTCATAAAATACTTAAAAAATTACACTACAGACTTGAAAAATATCCATAAGATTCAGACACTAAAGGAACTCTGGTGAAACAAATGTGCTTACAGCTGTTTAGGGGCATATTCACATAAGACAGTTCAAACATTTCAGCATATGCCCTACAGATGACCTATCAATTACTAACAATGTGAGAACACTGTTCTAAGCCCAGTTTGCGGGTAGCTGTTTAGGAACATGTTCATATAAGACTTAACAAACATTTCATTGCATGTGGGACAGAATATATATAGCATTTGTTCACTGAGAGAAAACTGTGGTGAAACCATCTTACTTGCAGCCATTAAGGATCATCTTCATATTAGTCATTATAACCATTTCAATATTTGCTGTTCTGATTGAATATGAGTTTCCAACAAAGAAAGAAACACTGTGCTGAATCCAGCTTGCAAGTAAGTTTTAACTAACACTTCACTACAAGTGTCACAGAATATCTGCAATATTGTTTCACTGAAAGACCTCTGTGGTGAAAGCATCTTGAAGCTATTATTAGGAACATTTTTATTTGAGACATTTCTCACATTTCAGTATATGCCATAATGAATGGGTATCATTTTCCTACAATGAAAGAACACTGTGCTAAATAGAGCTCACAGATAGCTATCTAGGAACGTTTTTACATAAGACTTATCAAACATTTTACAATAGTCGTGACAGACTATACATAACATTCAGTCACTGAAAGAAAACTGTGGAGAAACAATCTTGCTTGTATATATTTAGAAACTTCTTCATGTTCACCATTTCAAGCATTTCCGTATAAGACATACTGAATGAATATCACTTTGAGACAATGATATAACGTGCTGAAGCCAGATTGCAGGCAGCTGTTTAGGAACCTTTTCATAAGAGACTTATCATACATTTCACTACAAAGTATCTATTACATCCATTCAGTGAAAGAACACTATTGTGAAGCCAGATTGCTGGTAGCTAATTAGGAACATCTTGATATAAGGCTTTTCTAATATTTCAGTTTATGCCAAACAGAATGACTATCATTTTCTTAAAATGAAATAACACTGTGTTGAACTCATCTTGCAGGAAGCCATTTAGGGTTTCTTCATACAAAACACCAAACATGTCACTACTGCTCTGACAGAATCTCTGTAAGATTCCTTCACTGAGGAACACACTCTGGTGAAACCAGATTGCTCATAAGTTTTTAGGAATATCTTTATATAAGGCTATTCAAACACATCATATGCTATACAGAACGATTATCACTTCCATTAAATTAAACAACATTGTGATGCAACCAGCTGGCACATGCTATTTATGAACATTTTGTGTGTGTCTTATCAAACGTTTCTCTGCAGCCACAATGTGATAATTATTACATTCATTCAATGAAATACTGTGTTGAAAAAGCCTGCTTGTGGCTGTTTAGAAACATCTTCATGTAAGTGTTCATGCAAGCCTTATCAAACATTTCACTACAGGCATGACAGAATATCTATAACATTCAATGTCTGTAAGAAGACTGCTGTGAAACCATTTGGCTTGTAGCTACTTAGGGACATCTTCATAAAACTTATCCAGCATTTCACTACGGGTGTGATAGACTATCTATAACATCCATTCACTGAAAGAACATTGTCTGGAAAACACCTAGCAAGTAGCTCTTAAGGAACATCTTCACATATGACATTTCAAACATTTCAGTATATGCCACAAGGAACGGCTATCACTTTCTTACAATGAAAGAGCATTGTGCTTAATCAAGCCAACAGGTAGCTGTTTAGGGATATTTTCACAGAAATCATATCAAACATTTGACTACAGATGTGACAATGTCTATAACATTTGTTATCTGAAAGAAAATTATGCAAAAACCATCTTCTTTTCACTGTTTAGGAACATCTGCACATAGTACACTTCAAATACTTAAGTATATTCCACACAGAGCGACTATCATTTTCACAAAATGAAAGAACACATGCTGAATCCAGTTTATGGGTAGCTGTTTAGGAACATCATATATCAAATATGTCACCACAGATGTGACAATATCTAGAACATTCATTCACTGAAAGAACACTGTGAAGAAACCATCTTGCTTGTTAGCTGTTTAAGAATATAAATAAAAGGCTCTTCAAACATATCACTTTATGCCATACAGAATGGCTATCATCTCCATAGCCAGAAAAGAATACTGTGATGAACCCAGCTTGCAAGTAATTGTTTATTAATATTTTGCTCAAGTCTTATCAGACATTTGCCTACAGTCATGACAGGATATCTTTAATGTCTATTCAATGTAATAACACTGTATTTAAAAGAATTTCCTTGTAGCTGTTTAGAAACATCTTCATGTAAGACTTATTAAACATTCCTTTGCAGGAATGACAGAATCTCTAAACATTCACTCATTGAATGAACACAGGGATGAAAGCAGTTTTCTTGTAACTGTTGAGGAACATCTTCATATAAAGCTTTTCAAGCATTTCAGTATATGGCATACAGCATGGCCATACCCTTCTTACAAGGAAAGAAGGTTGTGTTTAATAGCTTTCAGGTAGATTATTAGGAGCATTTTTATGTAAGACCTATTGAACATTTAACTACAGGCATGACAGAATATCTATTACATCCATTCAATGAAAGAACACTATGGTGAAAGTGGCTTGGTTTGACTGTTAAGGAAGATCTTCATTTAAGTCCTTTTCAGCATTTCTGTATATGCCATACTAAACGGCTGTCACTATCTTATGATGAAATTATTCTGTCCTGAACACGTCTTGTTGGATTCTATTTAGGAACATCTTCATATAAGACCTCTCTAACATTTAAGCATATGCCATACAGAAGGGCTCTCACTTACTTACAGTTAAAGGACACTGTGCTAAACCCGGCTTGCTGGCGGCTGTTTGAAACCTCTTCATATAAGACTTATTAAACATTTCACTACAGGCATGACAGACTAGCTATAACACTCGTTCACTGAAAGAACCCTGTGGTGAAGCCAGATTACTTCTGGCGCCTTGGGAATGTCTTCGTATAAGGCTCTTCAAACACTTCATTATGCCTACAGAATGGCTATCACTTCCATATCCAGAAAGAACGTTCTGATGAAACCAGTGGCTCTTTATGAGCATTTCATTCATGTCTTATCAAACGTTTCTCTACAGCCGCAACATGATATCCATAACATTCATTCAAGGAAACCACACTATGTTGAAAAAGCTTGCTTGTAGCTGTTCAGGAACACTCTCACATAAGACATCAAATAGTTCTCTTGAGGCATGACAGAATACGTATAACATTCATTTTCTGAATGAACACTGTGGTGAAAACACCTTGCTTGCAGCTGTTTAGGGGAATCTTCAAATAAGTCCTATCAAACATTTCACTACGGGCATGATGGAATATCTATAACATTCACACATTGAAAGAATGCTGTGGTGAAACCAACTTCCTTGTAGCTTTTAAGGAACATCTTCATGTAAGTCTTTTCTAGCATTTCAGTATGAGCCATAGAGAACAGCTATACTTTCTTAAAATGAAACAACATTGTACCTAACTCAGCTTTCAGGTAGACTTATAGTAACATTTTCATGTAAGATTTATTGAAAATTTCACAACATGTGCGACAGAATATCTATTACATTAATTCAATGAAAGATCACTATTGTGAAACCAGCTTGCTTGTATCTCTTTAGAAATACACTCATATAAGTCTTTTCTGACATTTCAGTGTATGCCATACAAAGTAACTATCACTTTATTACAATGAAAAGTCAGTGTGCTGATCCCAGCTTGCAGGTAGCTGTAGGAACCTTTTCATATATGATATAAAACATTTCACTACAGCTATAGGAGACTATATATAAAGTTTATTAAATGAAAGAACACTGTGGTGTAACCAGATTGCTTGTAGCTATTTAGGAGTATCTTCATACAAGTCTTTTCAAACATTTCAGTGTATTCCATCCAGAATGGTTATCACTTCCATAAAATGAAAGAACGATGTTAAGAACCCAGCTGGAAAGTTGTCTTTTAGAAATATCTTTTTATAAGTCTTAACAAATATTGCGCTATGGTCATGACAGAATGATTTTAATATTCACTCAAGGAAAGAAGGATGAGCTGAACCCTTGTTTCCTAGTATCTGTTTAGGAAGAACTTCATAAAATACTTAAAAAATTACACTACAGACTTGAAAAATATCCATAAGATTCAGACACTAAAGGAACTCTGGTGAAACAAATGTGCTTACAGCTGTTTAGGGGCATATTCACATAAGACAGTTCAAACATTTCAGCATATGCCCTACAGATGACCTATCAATTACTAACAATGTGAGAACACTGTTCTAAGCCCAGTTTGCGGGTAGCTGTTTAGGAACATGTTCATATAAGACTTAACAAACATTTCATTGCATGTGGGACAGAATATATATAGCATTTGTTCACTGAGAGAAAACTGTGGTGAAACCATCTTACTTGCAGCCATTAAGGATCATCTTCATATTAGTCATTATAACCATTTCAATATTTGCTGTTCTGATTGAATATGAGTTTCCAACAATGAAAGAAACACTGTGCTGAATCCAGCTTGCAAGTAAGTTTTAACTAACACTTCACTACAAGTGTCACAGAATATCTGCAATATTGTTTCACTGAAAGACCTCTGTGGTGAAAGCATCTTGAAGCTATTATTAGGAACATTTGTATTTGAGACATTTCTCACATTTCAGTATATGCCATAATGAATGGGTATCATTTTCCTACAATGAAAGAACACTGTGCTAAATAGAGCTCACAGATAGCTATCTAGGAACGTTTTTACATAAGACTTATCAAACATTTTACAATAGTCGTGACAGACTATACATAACATTCAGTCACTGAAAGAAAACTGTGGAGAAACAATCTTGCTTGTATATATTTAGAAACTTCTTCATGTTCACCATTTCAAGCATTTCCGTATAAGACATACTGAATGAATATCACTTTGAGACAATGATATAACGTGCTGAAGCCAGATTGCAGGCAGCTGTTTAGGAACCTTTTCATAAGAGACTTATCATACATTTCACTACAAAGTATCTATTACATCCATTCAGTGAAAGAACACTATTGTGAAGCCAGATTGCTGGTAGCTAATTAGGAACATCTTGATATAAGGCTTTTCTAATATTTCAGTTTATGCCAAACAGAATGACTATCATTTTCTTAAAATGAAATAACACTGTGTTGAACTCATCTTGCAGGAAGCCATTTAGGGTTTCTTCATACAAAACACCAAACATGTCACTACTGCTCTGACAGAATCTCTGTAAGATTCCTTCACTGAGGAACACACTCTGGTGAAACCAGATTGCTCATAAGTTTTTAGGAATATCTTTATATAAGGCTATTCAAACACATCATATGCTATACAGAACGATGATCACTTCCATTAAATTAAACAACATTGTGATGCAACCAGCTGGCACATGCTATTTATGAACATTTTGTGTGTGTCTTATCAAACGTTTCTCTGCAGCCACAATGTGATAATTATTACATTCATTCAATGAAATACTGTGTTGAAAAAGCCTGCTTGTGGCTGTTTAGAAACATCTTCATGTAAGTGTTCATGCAAGCCTTATCAAACATTTCACTACAGGCATGACAGAATATCTATAACATTCAATGTCTGTAAGAAGACTGCTGTGAAACCATTTGGCTTGTAGCTACTTAGGGACATCTTCATAAAACTTATCCAGCATTTCACTACGGGTGTGATAGACTATCTATAACATCCATTCACTGAAAGAACATTGTCTGGAAAACACCTAGCAAGTAGCTCTTAAGGAACATCTTCACATATGACATTTCAAACATTTCAGTATATGCCACATGGAACGGCTATCACTTTCTTACAATGAAAGAGCATTGTGCTTAATCAAGCCAACAGGTAGCTGTTTAGGGATATTTTCACAGAAATCATATCAAACATTTGACTACAGATGTGACAATGTCTATAACATTTGTTATCTGAAAGAAAATTATGCAAAAACCATCTTCTTTTCACTGTTTAGGAACATCTGCACATAGTACACTTCAAATACTTAAGTATATTCCACACAGAGCGACTATCATTTTCACAAAATGAAAGAACACATGCTGAATCCAGTTTATGGGTAGCTGTTTAGGAACATCATATATCAAATATGTCACCACAGATGTGACAATATCTAGAACATTCATTCACTGAAAGAACACTGTGAAGAAACCATCTTGCTTGTTAGCTGTTTAAGAATATAAATAAAAGGCTCTTCAAACATATCACTTTATGCCATACAGAATGGCTATCATCTCCATAGCCAGAAAAGAATACTGTGATGAACCCAGCTTGCAAGTAATTGTTTATTAATATTTTGCTCGTCTTATCAGACATTTGCCTACAGTCATGACAGGATATCTTTAATGTCTATTCAATGTAATAACACTGTATTTAAAAGAATTTCCTTGTAGCTGTTTAGAAACATCTTCATGTAAGACTTATTAAGCATTCCTTTGCAGGAATGACAGAATCTCTAAACATTCACTCATTGAATGAACACAGGGATGAAAGCAGTTTTCTTGTAACTGTTGAGGAACATCTTCATATAAAGCTTTTCAAGCATTTCAGTATATGGCATACAGCATGGCCATACCCTTCTTACAAGGAAAGAAGGTTGTGTTTAATAGCTTTCAGGTAGATTATTAGGAGCATTTTTATGTAAGACCTATTGAACATTTAACTACAGGCATGGCAGAATATCTATTACATCCATTCAATGAAAGAACACTATGGTGAAAGTGGCTTGGTTTGACTGTTAAGGAAGATCTTCATTTAAGTCCTTTTCAGCATTTCTGTATATGCCATACTAAACGGCTGTCACTATCTTATGATGAAATTATTCTGTCCTGAACACGTCTTGTTGGATTCTATTTAGGAACATCTTCATATAAGACCTCTCTAACATTTAAGCATATGCCATACAGAATGGCTCTCACTTACTTACAGTTAAAGGACACTGTGCTAAACCCGGCTTGCTGGCGGCTGTTTGAAACCTCTTCATATAAGACTTATTAAACATTTCACTACAGGCATGACAGACTAGCTATAACACTCGTTCACTGAAAGAACACTGTGGTGAAGCCAGATTACTTCTGGCGCCTTGGGAATGTCTTCGTATAAGGCTCTTCAAACACTTCATTATGCCTACAGAATGGCTATCACTTCCATATCCAGAAAGAACGTTCTGATGAAACCAGTGGCTCTTTATGAGCATTTCATTCATGTCTTATCAAACGTTTCTCTACAGCCGCAACATGATATCCATAACATTCATTCAAGGAAACCACACTATGTTGAAAAAGCTTGCTTGTAGCTGTTCAGGAACACTCTCACATAAGACATCAAATAGTTCTCTTGAGGCATGACAGAATACGTATAACATTCATTTTCTGAATGAACACTGTGGTGAAAACACCTTGCTTGCAGCTGTTTAGGGGAATCTTCAAATAAGTCCTATCAAACATTTCACTACGGGCATGATGGAATATCTATAACATTCACACATTGAAAGAATGCTGTGGTGAAACCAACTTCCTTGTAGCTTTTAAGGAACATCTTCATGTAAGTCTTTTCTAGCATTTCAGTATGAGCCATAGAGAACAGCTATACTTTCTTAAAATGAAACAACATTGTACCTAACTCAGCTTTCAGGTAGACTTATAGTAACATTTTCATGTAAGATTTATTGAAAATTTCACAACATGTGCGACAGAATATCTATTACATTAATTCAATGAAAGATCACTATTGTGAAACCAGCTTGCTTGTATCTCTTTAGAAATACACTCATATAAGTCTTTTCTGACATTTCAGTGTATGCCATACAAAGTAACTATCACTTTATTACAATGAAAAGTCAGTGTGCTGATCCCAGCTTGCAGGTAGCTGTAGGAACCTTTTCATATATGATATAAAACATTTCACTCCAGCTATAGGAGACTATATATAAAGTTTATTAAATGAAAGAACACTGTGGTGTAACCAGATTGCTTGTAGCTATTTAGGAGTATCTTCATACAAGTCTTTTCAAACATTTCAGTGTATTCCATCCAGAATGGTTATCACTTCCATAAAATGAAAGAACGATGTTAAGAACCCAGCTGGAAAGTTGTCTTTTAGAAATATCTTTTTATAAGTCTTAACAAATATTGCGCTATGGTCATGACAGAATGATTTTAATATTCACTCAAGGAAAGAAGGATGAGCTGAACCCTTGTTTCCTAGTATCTGTTTAGGAAGAACTTCATAAAATACTTAAAAAATTACACTACAGACTTGAAAAATATCCATAAGATTCAGACACTAAAGGAACTCTGGTGAAACAAATGTGCTTACAGCTGTTTAGGGGCATATTCACATAAGACAGTTCAAACATTTCAGCATATGCCCTACAGATGACCTATCAATTACTAACAATGTGAGAACACTGTTCTAAGCCCAGTTTGCGGGTAGCTGTTTAGGAACATGTTCATATAAGACTTAACAAACATTTCATTGCATGTGGGACAGAATATATATAGCATTTGTTCACTGAGAGAAAACTGTGGTGAAACCATCTTACTTGCAGCCATTAAGGATCATCTTCATATTAGTCATTATAACCATTTCAATATTTGCTGTTCTGATTGAATATGAGTTTCCAACAATGAAAGAAACACTGTGCTGAATCCAGCTTGCAAGTAAGTTTTAACTAACACTTCACTACAAGTGTCACGGAATATCTGCAATATTGTTTCACTGAAAGACCTCTGTGGTGAAAGCATCTTGAAGCTATTATTAGGAACATTTTTATTTGAGACATTTCTCACATTTCAGTATATGCCATAATGAATGGGTATCATTTTCCTACAATGAAAGAACACTGTGCTAAATAGAGCTCACAGATAGCTATCTAGGAACGTTTTTACATAAGACTTATCAAACATTTTACAATAGTCGTGACAGACTATACATAACATTCAGTCACTGAAAGAAAACTGTGGAGAAACAATCTTGCTTGTATATATTTAGAAACTTCTTCATGTTCACCATTTCAAGCATTTCCGTATAAGACATACTGAATGAATATCACTTTGAGACAATGATATAACGTGCTGAAGCCAGATTGCAGGCAGCTGTTTAGGAACCTTTTCATAAGAGACTTATCATACATTTCACTACAAAGTATCTATTACATCCATTCAGTGAAAGAACACTATTGTGAAGCCAGATTGCTGGTAGCTAATTAGGAACATCTTGATATAAGGCTTTTCTAATATTTCAGTTTATGCCAAACAGAATGACTATCATTTTCTTAAAATGAAATAACACTGTGTTGAACTCATCTTGCAGGAAGCCATTTAGGGTTTCTTCATACAAAACACCAAACATGTCACTACTGCTCTGACAGAATCTCTGTAAGATTCCTTCACTGAGGAACACACTCTGGTGAAACCAGATTGCTCATAAGTTTTTAGGAATATCTTTATATAAGGCTATTCAAACACATCATATGCTATACAGAACGATGATCACTTCCATTAAATTAAACAACATTGTGATGCAACCAGCTGGCACATGCTATTTATGAACATTTTGTGTGTGTCTTATCAAACGTTTCTCTGCAGCCACAATGTGATAATTATTACATTCATTCAATGAAATACTGTGTTGAAAAAGCCTGCTTGTGGCTGTTTAGAAACATCTTCATGTAAGTGTTCATGCAAGCCTTATCAAACATTTCACTACAGGCATGACAGAATATCTATAACATTCAATGTCTGTAAGAAGACTGCTGTGAAACCATTTGGCTTGTAGCTACTTAGGGACATCTTCATAAAACTTATCCAGCATTTCACTACGGGTGTGATAGACTATCTATAACATCCATTCACTGAAAGAACATTGTCTGGAAAACACCTAGCAAGTAGCTCTTAAGGAACATCTTCACATATGACATTTCAAACATTTCAGTATATGCCACATGGAACGGCTATCACTTTCTTACAATGAAAGAGCATTGTGCTTAATCAAGCCAACAGGTAGCTGTTTAGGGATATTTTCACATAAATCATATCAAACATTTGACTACAGATGTGACAATGTCTATAACATTTGTTATCTGAAAGAAAATTATGCAAAAACCATCTTCTTTTCACTGTTTAGGAACATCTGCACATAGTACACTTCAAATACTTAAGTATATTCCACACAGAGCGACTATCATTTTCACAAAATGAAAGAACACATGCTGAATCCAGTTTATGGGTAGCTGTTTAGGAACATCATATATCAAATATGTCACCACAGATGTGACAATATCTAGAACATTCATTCACTGAAAGAACACTGTGAAGAAACCATCTTGCTTGTTAGCTGTTTAAGAATATAAATAAAAGGCTCTTCAAACATATCACTTTATGCCATACAGAATGGCTATCATCTCCATAGCCAGAAAAGAATACTGTGATGAACCCAGCTTGCAAGTAATTGTTTATTAATATTTTGCTCAAGTCTTATCAGACATTTGCCTACAGTCATGACAGGATATCTTTAATGTCTATTCAATGTAATAACACTGTATTTAAAAGAATTTCCTTGTCGCTGTTTAGAAACATCTTCATGTAAGACTTATTAAGCATTCCTTTGCAGGAATGACAGAATCTCTAAACATTCACTCATTGAATGAACACAGGGATGAAAGCAGTTTTCTTGTAACTGTTGAGGAACATCTTCATATAAAGCTTTTCAAGCATTTCAGTATATGGCATACAGCATGGCCATACCCTTCTTACAAGGAAAGAAGGTTGTGTTTAATAGCTTTCAGGTAGATTATTAGGAGCATTTTTATATAAGACCTATTGAACATTTAACTACAGGCATGGCAGAATATCTATTACATCCATTCAATGAAAGAACACTATGGTGAAAGTGGCTTGGTTTGACTGTTAAGGAAGATCTTCATTTAAGTCCTTTTCAGCATTTCTGTATATGCCATACTAAACGGCTGTCACTATCTTATGATGAAATTATTCTGTCCTGAACACGTCTTGTTGGATTCTATTTAGGAACATCTTCATATAAGACCTCTCTAACATTTAAGCATATGCCATACAGAATGGCTCTCACTTACTTACAGTTAAAGGACACTGTGCTAAACCCGGCTTGCTGGCGGCTGTTTGAAACCTCTTCATATAAGACTTATTAAACATTTCACTACAGGCATGACAGACTAGCTATAACACTCGTTCACTGAAAGAACACTGTGGTGAAGCCAGATTACTTCTGGCGCCTTGGGAATGTCTTCGTATAAGGCTCTTCAAACACTTCATTATGCCTACAGAATGGCTATCACTTCCATATCCAGAAAGAACGTTCTGATGAAACCAGTGGCTCTTTATGAGCATTTCATTCATGTCTTATCAAACGTTTCTCTACAGCCGCAACATGATATCCATAACATTCATTCAAGGAAACCACACTATGTTGAAAAAGCTTGCTTGTAGCTGTTCAGGAACACTCTCACCTAAGACATCAAATAGTTCTCTTGAGGCATGACAGAATACGTATAACATTCATTTTCTGAATGAACACTGTGGTGAAAACACCTTGCTTGCAGCTGTTTAGGGGAATCTTCAAATAAGTCCTATCAAACATTTCACTACGGGCATGATGGAATATCTATAACATTCACACATTGAAAGAATGCTGTGGTGAAACCAACTTCCTTGTAGCTTTTAAGGAACATCTTCATGTAAGTCTTTTCTAGCATTTCAGTATGAGCCATAGAGAACAGCTATACTTTCTTAAAATGAAACAACATTGTACCTAACTCAGCTTTCAGGTAGACTTATAGTAACATTTTCATGTAAGATTTATTGAAAATTTCACAACATGTGCGACAGAATATCTATTACATTAATTCAATGAAAGATCACTATTGTGAAACCAGCTTGCTTGTATCTCTTTAGAAATACACTCATATAAGTCTTTTCTGACATTTCAGTGTATGCCATACAAAGTAACTATCACTTTATTACAATGAAAAGTCAGTGTGCTGATCCCAGCTTGCAGGTAGCTGTAGGAACCTTTTCATATATGATATAAAACATTTCACTACAGCTATAGGAGACTATATATAAAGTTTATTAAATGAAAGAACACTGTGGTGTAACCAGATTGCTTGTAGCTATTTAGGAGTATCTTCATACAAGTCTTTTCAAACATTTCAGTGTATTCCATCCAGAATGGTTATCACTTCCATAAAATGAAAGAACGATGTTAAGAACCCAGCTGGAAAGTTGTCTTTTAGAAATATCTTTTTATAAGTCTTAACAAATATTGCGCTATGGTCATGACAGAATGATTTTAATATTCACTCAAGGAAAGAAGGATGAGCTGAACCCTTGTTTCCTAGTATCTGTTTAGGAAGAACTTCATAAAATACTTAAAAAATTACACTACAGACTTGAAAAATATCCATAAGATTCAGACACTAAAGGAACTCTGGTGAAACAAATGTGCTTACAGCTGTTTAGGGGCATATTCACATAAGACAGTTCAAACATTTCAGCATATGCCCTACAGATGACCTATCAATTACTAACAATGTGAGAACACTGTTCTAAGCCCAGTTTGCGGGTAGCTGTTTAGGAACATGTTCATATAAGACTTAACAAACATTTCATTGCATGTGGGACAGAATATATATAGCATTTGTTCACTGAGAGAAAACTGTGGTGAAACCATCTTACTTGCAGCCATTAAGGATCATCTTCATATTAGTCATTATAACCATTTCAATATTTGCTGTTCTGATTGAATATGAGTTTCCAACAATGAAAGAAACACTGTGCTGAATCCAGCTTGCAAGTAAGTTTTAACTAACACTTCACTACAAGTGTCACGGAATATCTGCAATATTGTTTCACTGAAAGACCTCTGTGGTGAAAGCATCTTGAAGCTATTATTAGGAACATTTTTATTTGAGACATTTCTCACATTTCAGTATATGCCATAATGAATGGGTATCATTTTCCTACAATGAAAGAACACTGTGCTAAATAGAGCTCACAGATAGCTATCTAGGAACGTTTTTACATAAGACTTATCAAACATTTTACAATAGTCGTGACAGACTATACATAACATTCAGTCACTGAAAGAAAACTGTGGAGAAACAATCTTGCTTGTATATATTTAGAAACTTCTTCATGTTCACCATTTCAAGCATTTCCGTATAAGACATACTGAATGAATATCACTTTGAGACAATGATATAACGTGCTGAAGCCAGATTGCAGGCAGCTGTTTAGGAACCTTTTCATAAGAGACTTATCATACATTTCACTACAAAGTATCTATTACATCCATTCAGTGAAAGAACACTATTGTGAAGCCAGATTGCTGGTAGCTAATTAGGAACATCTTGATATAAGGCTTTTCTAATATTTCAGTTTATGCCAAACAGAATGACTATCATTTTCTTAAAATGAAATAACACTGTGTTGAACTCATCTTGCAGGAAGCCATTTAGGGTTTCTTCATACAAAACACCAAACATGTCACTACTGCTCTGACAGAATCTCTGTAAGATTCCTTCACTGAGGAACACACTCTGGTGAAACCAGATTGCTCATAAGTTTTTAGGAATATCTTTATATAAGGCTATTCAAACACATCATATGCTATACAGAACGATGATCACTTCCATTAAATTAAACAACATTGTGATGCAACCAGCTGGCACATGCTATTTATGAACATTTTGTGTGTGTCTTATCAAACGTTTCTCTGCAGCCACAATGTGATAATTATTACATTCATTCAATGAAATACTGTGTTGAAAAAGCCTGCTTGTGGCTGTTTAGAAACATCTTCATGTAAGTGTTCATGCAAGCCTTATCAAACATTTCACTACAGGCATGACAGAATATCTATAACATTCAATGTCTGTAAGAAGACTGCTGTGAAACCATTTGGCTTGTAGCTACTTAGGGACATCTTCATAAAACTTATCCAGCATTTCACTACGGGTGTGATAGACTATCTATAACATCCATTCACTGAAAGAACATTGTCTGGAAAACACCTAGCAAGTAGCTCTTAAGGAACATCTTCACATATGACATTTCAAACATTTCAGTATATGCCACATGGAACGGCTATCACTTTCTTACAATGAAAGAGCATTGTGCTTAATCAAGCCAACAGGTAGCTGTTTAGGGATATTTTCACATAAATCATATCAAACATTTGACTACAGATGTGACAATGTCTATAACATTTGTTATCTGAAAGAAAATTATGCAAAAACCATCTTCTTTTCACTGTTTAGGAACATCTGCACATAGTACACTTCAAATACTTAAGTATATTCCACACAGAGCGACTATCATTTTCACAAAATGAAAGAACACATGCTGAATCCAGTTTATGGGTAGCTGTTTAGGAACATCATATATCAAATATGTCACCACAGATGTGACAATATCTAGAACATTCATTCACTGAAAGAACACTGTGAAGAAACCATCTTGCTTGTTAGCTGTTTAAGAATATAAATAAAAGGCTCTTCAAACATATCACTTTATGCCATACAGAATGGCTATCATCTCCATAGCCAGAAAAGAATACTGTGATGAACCCAGCTTGCAAGTAATTGTTTATTAATATTTTGCTCAAGTCTTATCAGACATTTGCCTACAGTCATGACAGGATATCTTTAATGTCTATTCAATGTAATAACACTGTATTTAAAAGAATTTCCTTGTCGCTGTTTAGAAACATCTTCATGTAAGACTTATTAAGCATTCCTTTGCAGGAATGACAGAATCTCTAAACATTCACTCATTGAATGAACACAGGGATGAAAGCAGTTTTCTTGTAACTGTTGAGGAACATCTTCATATAAAGCTTTTCAAGCATTTCAGTATATGGCATACAGCATGGCCATACCCTTCTTACAAGGAAAGAAGGTTGTGTTTAATAGCTTTCAGGTAGATTATTAGGAGCATTTTTATATAAGACCTATTGAACATTTAACTACAGGCATGGCAGAATATCTATTACATCCATTCAATGAAAGAACACTATGGTGAAAGTGGCTTGGTTTGACTGTTAAGGAAGATCTTCATTTAAGTCCTTTTCAGCATTTCTGTATATGCCATACTAAACGGCTGTCACTATCTTATGATGAAATTATTCTGTCCTGAACACGTCTTGTTGGATTCTATTTAGGAACATCTTCATATAAGACCTCTCTAACATTTAAGCATATGCCATACAGAATGGCTCTCACTTACTTACAGTTAAAGGACACTGTGCTAAACCCGGCTTGCTGGCGGCTGTTTGAAACCTCTTCATATAAGACTTATTAAACATTTCACTACAGGCATGACAGACTAGCTATAACACTCGTTCACTGAAAGAACACTGTGGTGAAGCCAGATTACTTCTGGCGCCTTGGGAATGTCTTCGTATAAGGCTCTTCAAACACTTCATTATGCCTACAGAATGGCTATCACTTCCATATCCAGAAAGAACGTTCTGATGAAACCAGTGGCTCTTTATGAGCATTTCATTCATGTCTTATCAAACGTTTCTCTACAGCCGCAACATGATATCCATAACATTCATTCAAGGAAACCACACTATGTTGAAAAAGCTTGCTTGTAGCTGTTCAGGAACACTCTCACATAAGACATCAAATAGTTCTCTTGAGGCATGACAGAATACGTATAACATTCATTTTCTGAATGAACACTGTGGTGAAAACACCTTGCTTGCAGCTGTTTAGGGGAATCTTCAAATAAGTCCTATCAAACATTTCACTACGGGCATGATGGAATATCTATAACATTCACACATTGAAAGAATGCTGTGGTGAAACCAACTTCCTTGTAGCTTTTAAGGAACATCTTCATGTAAGTCTTTTCTAGCATTTCAGTATGAGCCATAGAGAACAGCTATACTTTCTTAAAATGAACAAACATTGTACCTAACTCAGCTTTCAGGTAGACTTATAGTAACATTTTCATGTAAGATTTATTGAAAATTTCACAACATGTGCGACAGAATATCTATTACATTAATTCAATGAAAGATCACTATTGTGAAACCAGCTTGCTTGTATCTCTTTAGAAATACACTCATATAAGTCTTTTCTGACATTTCAGTGTATGCCATACAAAGTAACTATCACTTTATTACAATGAAAAGTCAGTGTGCTGATCCCAGCTTGCAGGTAGCTGTAGGAACCTTTTCATATATGATATAAAACATTTCACTCCAGCTATAGGAGAATATATATAAAGTTTATTAAATGAAAGAACACTGTGGTGTAACCAGATTGCTTGTAGCTATTTAGGAGTATCTTCATACAAGTCTTTTCAAACATTTCAGTGTATTCCATCCAGAATGGTTATCACTTCCATAAAATGAAAGAACGATGTTAAGAACCCAGCTGGAAAGTTGTCTTTTAGAAATATCTTTTTATAAGTCTTAACAAATATTGCGCTATGGTCATGACAGAATGATTTTAATATTCACTCAAGGAAAGAAGGATGAGCTGAACCCTTGTTTCCTAGTATCTGTTTAGGAAGAACTTCATAAAATACTTAAAAAATTACACTACAGACTTGAAAAATATCCATAAGATTCAGACACTAAAGGAACTCTGGTGAAACAAATGTGCTTACAGCTGTTTAGGGGCATATTCACATAAGACAGTTCAAACATTTCAGCATATGCCCTACAGATGACCTATCAATTACTAACAATGTGAGAACACTGTTCTAAGCCCAGTTTGCGGGTAGCTGTTTAGGAACATGTTCATATAAGACTTAACAAACATTTCATTGCATGTGGGACAGAATATATATAGCATTTGTTCACTGAGAGAAAACTGTGGTGAAACCATCTTACTTGCAGCCATTAAGGATCATCTTCATATTAGTCATTATAACCATTTCAATATTTGCTGTTCTGATTGAATATGAGTTTCCAACAATGAAAGAAACACTGTGCTGAATCCAGCTTGCAAGTAAGTTTTAACTAACACTTCACTACAAGTGTCACAGAATATCTGCAATATTGTTTCACTGAAAGACCTCTGTGGTGAAAGCATCTTGAAGCTATTATTAGGAACATTTTTATTTGAGACATTTCTCACATTTCAGTATATGCCATAATGAATGGGTATCATTTTCCTACAATGAAAGAACACTGTGCTAAATAGAGCTCACAGATAGCTATCTAGGAACGTTTTTACATAAGACTTATCAAACATTTTACAATAGTCGTGACAGACTATACATAACATTCAGTCACTGAAAGAAAACTGTGGAGAAACAATCTTGCTTGTATATATTTAGAAACTTCTTCATGTTCACCATTTCAAGCATTTCCGTATAAGACATACTGAATGAATATCACTTTGAGACAATGATATAACGTGCTGAAGCCAGATTGCAGGCAGCTGTTTAGGAACCTTTTCATAAGAGACTTATCATACATTTCACTACAAAGTATCTATTACATCCATTCAGTGAAAGAACACTATTGTGAAGCCAGATTGCTGGTAGCTAATTAGGAACATCTTGATATAAGGCTTTTCTAATATTTCAGTTTATGCCAAACAGAATGACTATCATTTTCTTAAAATGAAATAACACTGTGTTGAACTCATCTTGCAGGAAGCCATTTAGGGTTTCTTCATACAAAACACCAAACATGTCACTACTGCTCTGACAGAATCTCTGTAAGATTCCTTCACTGAGGAACACACTCTGGTGAAACCAGATTGCTCATAAGTTTTTAGGAATATCTTTATATAAGGCTATTCAAACACATCATATGCTATACAGAACGATGATCACTTCCATTAAATTAAACAACATTGTGATGCAACCAGCTGGCACATGCTATTTATGAACATTTTGTGTGTGTCTTATCAAACGTTTCTCTGCAGCCACAATGTGATAATTATTACATTCATTCAATGAAATACTGTGTTGAAAAAGCCTGCTTGTGGCTGTTTAGAAACATCTTCATGTAAGTGTTCATGCAAGCCTTATCAAACATTTCACTACAGGCATGACAGAATATCTATAACATTCAATGTCTGTAAGAAGACTGCTGTGAAACCATTTGGCTTGTAGCTACTTAGGGACATCTTCATAAAACTTATCCAGCATTTCACTACGGGTGTGATAGACTATCTATAACATCCATTCACTGAAAGAACATTGTCTGGAAAACACCTAGCAAGTAGCTCTTAAGGAACATCTTCACATATGACATTTCAAACATTTCAGTATATGCCACAAGGAACGGCTATCACTTTCTTACAATGAAAGAGCATTGTGCTTAATCAAGCCAACAGGTAGCTGTTTAGGGATATTTTCACAGAAATCATATCAAACATTTGACTACAGATGTGACAATGTCTATAACATTTGTTATCTGAAAGAAAATTATGCAAAAACCATCTTCTTTTCACTGTTTAGGAACATCTGCACATAGTGCACTTCAAATACTTAAGTATATTCCACACAGAGCGACTATCATTTTCACAAAATGAAAGAACACATGCTGAATCCAGTTTATGGGTAGCTGTTTAGGAACATCATATATCAAATATGTCACCACAGATGTGACAATATCTAGAACATTCATTCACTGAAAGAACACTGTGAAGAAACCATCTTGCTTGTTAGCTGTTTAAGAATATAAATAAAAGGCTCTTCAAACATATCACTTTATGCCATACAGAATGGCTATCATCTCCATAGCCAGAAAAGAATACTGTGATGAACCCAGCTTGCAAGTAATTGTTTATTAATATTTTGCTCAAGTCTTATCAGACATTTGCCTACAGTCATGACAGGATATCTTTAATGTCTATTCAATGTAATAACACTGTATATAAAAGAATTTCCTTGTAGCTGTTTAGAAACATCTTCATGTAAGACTTATTAAACATTCCTTTGCAGGAATGACAGAATCTCTAAACATTCACTCATTGAATGAACACAGGGATGAAAGCAGTTTTCTTGTAACTGTTGAGGAACATCTTCATATAAAGCTTTTCAAGCATTTCAGTATATGGCATACAGCATGGCCATACCCTTCTTACAAGGAAAGAAGGTTGTGTTTAATAGCTTTCAGGTAGATTATTAGGAGCATTTTTATGTAAGACCTATTGAACATTTAACTACAGGCATGACAGAATATCTATTACATCCATTCAATGAAAGAACACTATGGTGAAAGTGGCTTGGTTTGACTGTTAAGGAAGATCTTCATTTAAGTCCTTTTCAGCATTTCTGTATATGCCATACTAAACGGCTGTCACTATCTTATGATGAAATTATTCTGTCCTGAACACGTCTTGTTGGATTCTATTTAGGAACATCTTCATATAAGACCTCTCTAACATTTAAGCATATGCCATACAGAAGGGCTCTCACTTACTTACAGTTAAAGGACACTGTGCTAAACCCGGCTTGCTGGCGGCTGTTTGAAACCTCTTCATATAAGACTTATTAAACATTTCACTACAGGCATGACAGACTAGCTATAACACTCGTTCACTGAAAGAACACTGTGGTGAAGCCAGATTACTTCTGGCGCCTTGGGAATGTCTTCGTATAAGGCTCTTCAAACACTTCATTATGCCTACAGAATGGCTATCACTTCCATATCCAGAAAGAACGTTCTGATGAAACCAGTGGCTCTTTATGAGCATTTCATTCATGTCTTATCAAACGTTTCTCTACAGCCGCAACATGATATCCATAACATTCATTCAAGGAAACCACACTATGTTGAAAAAGCTTGCTTGTAGCTGTTCAGGAACACTCTCACATAAGACATCAAATAGTTCTCTTGAGGCATGACAGAATACGTATAACATTCATTTTCTGAATGAACACTGTGGTGAAAACACCTTGCTTGCAGCTGTTTAGGGGAATCTTCAAATAAGTCCTATCAAACATTTCACTACGGGCATGATGGAATATCTATAACATTCACACATTGAAAGAATGCTGTGGTGAAACCAACTTCCTTGTAGCTTTTAAGGAACATCTTCATGTAAGTCTTTTCTAGCATTTCAGTATGAGCCATAGAGAAGAGCTATACTTTCTTAAAATGAAACAACATTGTACCTAACTCAGCTTTCAGGTAGACTTATAGTAACATTTTCATGTAAGATTTATTGAAAATTTCACAACATGTGCGACAGAATATCTATTACATTAATTCAATGAAAGATCACTATTGTGAAACCAGCTTGCTTGTATCTCTTTAGAAATACACTCATATAAGTCTTTTCTGACATTTCAGTGTATGCCATACAAAGTAACTATCACTTTATTACAATGAAAAGTCAGTGTGCTGATCCCAGCTTGCAGGTAGCTGTAGGAACCTTTTCATATATGATATAAAACATTTCACTCCAGCTATAGGAGACTATATATAAAGTTTATTAAATGAAAGAACACTGTGGTGTAACCAGATTGCTTGTAGCTATTTAGGAGTATCTTCATACAAGTCTTTTCAAACATTTCAGTGTATTCCATCCAGAATGGTTATCACTTCCATAAAACGAAAGAACGATGTTAAGAACCCAGCTGGAAAGTTGTCTTTTAGAAATATCTTTTTATAAGTCTTAACAAATATTGCGCTATGGTCATGACAGAATGATTTTAATATTCACTCAAGGAAAGAAGGATGAGCTGAACCCTTGTTTCCTAGTATCTGTTTAGGAAGAACTTCATAAAATACTTAAAAAATTACACTACAGACTTGAAAAATATCCATAAGATTCAGACACTAAAGGAACTCTGGTGAAACAAATGTGCTTACAGCTGTTTAGGGGCATATTCACATAAGACAGTTCAAACATTTCAGCATATGCCCTACAGATGACCTATCAATTACTAACAATGTGAGAACACTGTTCTAAGCCCAGTTTGCGGGTAGCTGTTTAGGAACATGTTCATATAAGACTTAACAAACATTTCATTGCATGTGGGACAGAATATATATAGCATTTGTTCACTGAGAGAAAACTGTGGTGAAACCATCTTACTTGCAGCCATTAAGGATCATCTTCGTATTAGTCATTATAACCATTTCAATATTTGCTGTTCTGATTGAATATGAGTTTCCAACAATGAAAGAAACACTGTGCTGAATCCAGCTTGCAAGTAAGTTTTAACTAACACTTCACTACAAGTGTCACAGAATATCTGCAATATTGTTTCACTGAAAGACCTCTGTGGTGAAAGCATCTTGAAGCTATTATTAGGAACATTTGTATTTGAGACATTTCTCACATTTCAGTATATGCCATAATGAATGGGTATCATTTTCCTACAATGAAAGAACACTGTGCTAAATAGAGCTCACAGATAGCTATCTAGGAACGTTTTTACATAAGACTTATCAAACATTTTACAATAGTCGTGACAGACTATACATAACATTCAGTCACTGAAAGAAAACTGTGGAGAAACAATCTTGCTTGTATATATTTAGAAACTTCTTCATGTTCACCATTTCAAGCATTTCCGTATAAGACATACTGAATGAATATCACTTTGAGACAATGATATAACGTGCTGAAGCCAGATTGCAGGCAGCTGTTTAGGAACCTTTTCATAAGAGACTTATCATACATTTCACTACAAAGTATCTATTACATCCATTCAGTGAAAGAACACTATTGTGAAGCCAGATTGCTGGTAGCTAATTAGGAACATCTTGATATAAGGCTTTTCTAATATTTCAGTTTATGCCAAACAGAATGACTATCATTTTCTTAAAATGAAATAACACTGTGTTGAACTCATCTTGCAGGAAGCCATTTAGGGTTTCTTCATACAAAACACCAAACATGTCACTACTGCTCTGACAGAATCTCTGTAAGATTCCTTCACTGAGGAACACACTCTGGTGAAACCAGATTGCTCATAAGTTTTTAGGAATATCTTTATATAAGGCTATTCAAACACATCATATGCTATACAGAACGATTATCACTTCCATTAAATTAAACAACATTGTGATGCAACCAGCTGGCACATGCTATTTATGAACATTTTGTGTGTGTCTTATCAAACGTTTCTCTGCAGCCACAATGTGATAATTATTACATTCATTCAATGAAATACTGTGTTGAAAAAGCCTGCTTGTGGCTGTTTAGAAACATCTTCATGTAAGTGTTCATGCAAGCCTTATCAAACATTTCACTACAGGCATGACAGAATATCTATAACATTCAATGTCTGTAAGAAGACTGCTGTGAAACCATTTGGCTTGTAGCTACTTAGGGACATCTTCATAAAACTTATCCAGCATTTCACTACGGGTGTGATAGACTATCTATAACATCCATTCACTGAAAGAACATTGTCTGGAAAACACCTAGCAAGTAGCTCTTAAGGAACATCTTCACATATGACATTTCAAACATTTCAGTATATGCCACATGGAACGGCTATCACTTTCTTACAATGAAAGAGCATTGTGCTTAATCAAGCCAACAGGTAGCTGTTTAGGGATATTTTCACAGAAATCATATCAAACATTTGACTACAGATGTGACAATGTCTATAACATTTGTTATCTGAAAGAAAATTATGCAAAAACCATCTTCTTTTCACTGTTTAGGAACATCTGCACATAGTACACTTCAAATACTTAAGTATATTCCACACAGAGCGACTATCATTTTCACAAAATGAAAGAACACATGCTGAATCCAGTTTATGGGTAGCTGTTTAGGAACATCATATATCAAATATGTCACCACAGATGTGACAATATCTAGAACATTCATTCACTGAAAGAACACTGTGAAGAAACCATCTTGCTTGTTAGCTGTTTAAGAATATAAATAAAAGGCTCTTCAAACATATCACTTTATGCCATACAGAATGGCTATCATCTCCATAGCCAGAAAAGAATACTGTGATGAACCCAGCTTGCAAGTAATTGTTTATTAATATTTTGCTCAAGTCTTATCAGACATTTGCCTACAGTCATGACAGGATATCTTTAATGTCTATTCAATGTAATAACACTGTATTTAAAAGAATTTCCTTGTAGCTGTTTAGAAACATCTTCATGTAAGACTTATTAAGCATTCCTTTGCAGGAATGACAGAATCTCTAAACATTCACTCATTGAATGAACACAGGGATGAAAGCAGTTTTCTTGTAACTGTTGAGGAACATCTTCATATAAAGCTTTTCAAGCATTTCAGTATATGGCATACAGCATGGCCATACCCTTCTTACAAGGAAAGAAGGTTGTGTTTAATAGCTTTCAGGTAGATTATTAGGAGCATTTTTATATAAGACCTATTGAACATTTAACTACAGGCATGGCAGAATATCTATTACATCCATTCAATGAAAGAACACTATGGTGAAAGTGGCTTGGTTTGACTGTTAAGGAAGATCTTCATTTAAGTCCTTTTCAGCATTTCTGTATATGCCATACTAAACGGCTGTCACTATCTTATGATGAAATTATTCTGTCCTGAACACGTCTTGTTGGATTCTATTTAGGAACATCTTCATATAAGACCTCTCTAACATTTAAGCATATGCCATACAGAATGGCTCTCACTTACTTACAGTTAAAGGACACTGTGCTAAACCCGGCTTGCTGGCGGCTGTTTGAAACCTCTTCATATAAGACTTATTAAACATTTCACTACAGGCATGACAGACTAGCTATAACACTCGTTCACTGAAAGAACACTGTGGTGAAGCCAGATTACTTCTGGCGCCTTGGGAATGTCTTCGTATAAGGCTCTTCAAACACTTCATTATGCCTACAGAATGGCTATCACTTCCATATCCAGAAAGAACGTTCTGATGAAACCAGTGGCTCTTTATGAGCATTTCATTCATGTCTTATCAAACGTTTCTCTACAGCCGCAACATGATATCCATAACATTCATTCAAGGAAACCACACTATGTTGAAAAAGCTTGCTTGTAGCTGTTCAGGAACACTCTCACCTAAGACATCAAATAGTTCTCTTGAGGCATGACAGAATACGTATAACATTCATTTTCTGAATGAACACTGTGGTGAAAACACCTTGCTTGCAGCTGTTTAGGGGAATCTTCAAATAAGTCCTATCAAACATTTCACTACGGGCATGATGGAATATCTATAACATTCACACATTGAAAGAATGCTGTGGTGAAACCAACTTCCTTGTAGCTTTTAAGGAACATCTTCATGTAAGTCTTTTCTAGCATTTCAGTATGAGCCATAGAGAACAGCTATACTTTCTTAAAATGAAACAACATTGTACCTAACTCAGCTTTCAGGTAGACTTATAGTAACATTTTCATGTAAGATTTATTGAAAATTTCACAACATGTGCGACAGAATATCTATTACATTAATTCAATGAAAGATCACTATTGTGAAACCAGCTTGCTTGTATCTCTTTAGAAATACACTCATATAAGTCTTTTCTGACATTTCAGTGTATGCCATACAAAGTAACTATCACTTTATTACAATGAAAAGTCAGTGTGCTGATCCCAGCTTGCAGGTAGCTGTAGGAACCTTTTCATATATGATATAAAACATTTCACTCCAGCTATAGGAGAATATATATAAAGTTTATTAAATGAAAGAACACTGTGGTGTAACCAGATTGCTTGTAGCTATTTAGGAGTATCTTCATACAAGTCTTTTCAAACATTTCAGTGTATTCCATCCAGAATGGTTATCACTTCCATAAAATGAAAGAACGATGTTAAGAACCCAGCTGGAAAGTTGTCTTTTAGAAATATCTTTTTATAAGTCTTAACAAATATTGCGCTATGGTCATGACAGAATGATTTTAATATTCACTCAAGGAAAGAAGGATGAGCTGAACCCTTGTTTCCTAGTATCTGTTTAGGAAGAACTTCATAAAATACTTAAAAAATTACACTACAGACTTGAAAAATATCCATAAGATTCAGACACTAAAGGAACTCTGGTGAAACAAATGTGCTTACAGCTGTTTAGGGGCATATTCACATAAGACAGTTCAAACATTTCAGCATATGCCCTACAGATGACCTATCAATTACTAACAATGTGAGAACACTGTTCTAAGCCCAGTTTGCGGGTAGCTGTTTAGGAACATGTTCATATAAGACTTAACAAACATTTCATTGCATGTGGGACAGAATATATATAGCATTTGTTCACTGAGAGAAAACTGTGGTGAAACCATCTTACTTGCAGCCATTAAGGATCATCTTCATATTAGTCATTATAACCATTTCAATATTTGCTGTTCTGATTGAATATGAGTTTCCAACAATGAAAGAAACACTGTGCTGAATCCAGCTTGCAAGTAAGTTTTAACTAACACTTCACTACAAGTGTCACAGAATATCTGCAATATTGTTTCACTGAAAGACCTCTGTGGTGAAAGCATCTTGAAGCTATTATTAGGAACATTTTTATTTGAGACATTTCTCACATTTCAGTATATGCCATAATGAATGGGTATCATTTTCCTACAATGAAAGAACACTGTGCTAAATAGAGCTCACAGATAGCTATCTAGGAACGTTTTTACATAAGACTTATCAAACATTTTACAATAGTCGTGACAGACTATACATAACATTCAGTCACTGAAAGAAAACTGTGGAGAAACAATCTTGCTTGTATATATTTAGAAACTTCTTCATGTTCACCATTTCAAGCATTTCCGTATAAGACATACTGAATGAATATCACTTTGAGACAATGATATAACGTGCTCAAGCCGGATTGCAGGCAGCTGTTTAGGAACCTTTTCATAAGAGACTTATCATACATTTCACTACAAAGTATCTATTACATCCATTCAGTGAAAGAACACTATTGTGAAGCCAGATTGCTGGTAGCTAATTAGGAACATCTTGATATAAGGCTTTTCTAATATTTCAGTTTATGCCAAACAGAATGACTATCATTTTCTTAAAATGAAATAACACTGTGTTGAACTCATCTTGCAGGAAGCCATTTAGGGTTTCTTCATACAAAACACCAAACATGTCACTACTGCTCTGACAGAATCTCTGTAAGATTCCTTCACTGAGGAACACACTCTGGTGAAACCAGATTGCTCATAAGTTTTTAGGAATATCTTTATATAAGGCTATTCAAACACATCATATGCTATACAGAACGATGATCACTTCCATTAAATTAAACAACATTGTGATGCAACCAGCTGGCACATGCTATTTATGAACATTTTGTGTGTGTCTTATCAAACGTTTCTCTGCAGCCACAATGTGATAATTATTACATTCATTCAATGAAATACTGTGTTGAAAAAGCCTGCTTGTGGCTGTTTAGAAACATCTTCATGTAAGTGTTCATGCAAGCCTTATCAAACATTTCACTACAGGCATGACAGAATATCTATAACATTCAATGTCTGTAAGAAGACTGCTGTGAAACCATTTGGCTTGTAGCTACTTAGGGACATCTTCATAAAACTTATCCAGCATTTCACTACGGGTGTGATAGACTATCTATAACATCCATTCACTGAAAGAACATTGTCTGGAAAACACCTAGCAAGTAGCTCTTAAGGAACATCTTCACATATGCCATTTCAAACATTTCAGTATATGCCACATGGAACGGCTATCACTTTCTTACAATGAAAGAGCATTGTGCTTAATCAAGCCAACAGGTAGCTGTTTAGGGATATTTTCACATAAATCATATCAAACATTTGACTACAGATGTGACAATGTCTATAACATTTGTTATCTGAAAGAAAATTATGCAAAAACCATCTTCTTTTCACTGTTTAGGAACATCTGCACATAGTACACTTCAAATACTTAAGTATATTCCACACAGAGCGACTATCATTTTCACAAAATGAAAGAACACATGCTGAATCCAGTTTATGGGTAGCTGTTTAGGAACATCATATATCAAATATGTCACCACAGATGTGACAATATCTAGAACATTCATTCACTGAAAGAACACTGTGAAGAAACCATCTTGCTTGTTAGCTGTTTAAGAATATAAATAAAAGGCTCTTCAAACATATCACTTTATGCCATACAGAATGGCTATCATCTCCATAGCCAGAAAAGAATACTGTGATGAACCCAGCTTGCAAGTAATTGTTTATTAATATTTTGCTCAAGTCTTATCAGACATTTGCCTACAGTCATGACAGGATATCTTTAATGTCTATTCAATGTAATAACACTGTATTTAAAAGAATTTCCTTGTCGCTGTTTAGAAACATCTTCATGTAAGACTTATTAAGCATTCCTTTGCAGGAATGACAGAATCTCTAAACATTCACTCATTGAATGAACACAGGGATGAAAGCAGTTTTCTTGTAACTGTTGAGGAACATCTTCATATAAAGCTTTTCAAGCATTTCAGTATATGGCATACAGCATGGCCATACCCTTCTTACAAGGAAAGAAGGTTGTGTTTAATAGCTTTCAGGTAGATTATTAGGAGCATTTTTATGTAAGACCTATTGAACATTTAACTACAGGCATGGCAGAATATCTATTACATCCATTCAATGAAAGAACACTATGGTGAAAGTGGCTTGGTTTGACTGTTAAGGAAGATCTTCATTTAAGTCCTTTTCAGCATTTCTGTATATGCCATACTAAACGGCTGTCACTATCTTATGATGAAATTATTCTGTCCTGAACACGTCTTGTTGGATTCTATTTAGGAACATCTTCATATAAGACCTCTCTAACATTTAAGCATATGCCATACAGAATGGCTCTCACTTACTTACAGTTAAAGGACACTGTGCTAAACCCGGCTTGCTGGCGGCTGTTTGAAACCTCTTCATATAAGACTTATTAAACATTTCACTACAGGCATGACAGACTAGCTATAACACTCGTTCACTGAAAGAACACTGTGGTGAAGCCAGATTACTTCTGGCGCCTTGGGAATGTCTTCGTATAAGGCTCTTCAAACACTTCATTATGCCTACAGAATGGCTATCACTTCCATATCCAGAAAGAACGTTCTGATGAAACCAGTGGCTCTTTATGAGCATTTCATTTATGTCTTATCAAACGTTTCTCTACAGCCGCAACATGATATCCATAACATTCATTCAAGGAAACCACACTATGTTGAAAAAGCTTGCTTGTAGCTGTTCAGGAACACTCTCACCTAAGACATCAAATAGTTCTCTTGAGGCATGACAGAATACGTATAACATTCATTTTCTGAATGAACACTGTGGTGAAAACACCTTGCTTGCAGCTGTTTAGGGGAATCTTCAAATAAGTCCTATCAAACATTTCACTACGGGCATGATGGAATATCTATAACATTCACACATTGAAAGAATGCTGTGGTGAAACCAACTTCCTTGTAGCTTTTAAGGAACATCTTCATGTAAGTCTTTTCTAGCATTTCAGTATGAGCCATAGAGAAGAGCTATACTTTCTTAAAATGAAACAACATTGTACCTAACTCAGCTTTCAGGTAGACTTATAGTAACATTTTCATGTAAGATTTATTGAAAATTTCACAACATGTGCGACAGAATATCTATTACATTAATTCAATGAAAGATCACTATTGTGAAACCAGCTTGCTTGTATCTCTTTAGAAATACACTCATATAAGTCTTTTCTGACATTTCAGTGTATGCCATACAAAGTAACTATCACTTTATTACAATGAAAAGTCAGTGTGCTGATCCCAGCTTGCAGGTAGCTGTAGGAACCTTTTCATATATGATATAAAACATTTCACTCCAGCTATAGGAGACTATATATAAAGTTTATTAAATGAAAGAACACTGTGGTGTAACCAGATTGCTTGTAGCTATTTAGGAGTATCTTCATACAAGTCTTTTCAAACATTTCAGTGTATTCCATCCAGAATGGTTATCACTTCCATAAAATGAAAGAACGATGTTAAGAACCCAGCTGGAAAGTTGTCTTTTAGAAATATCTTTTTATAAGTCTTAACAAATATTGCGCTATGGTCATGACAGAATGATTTTAATATTCACTCAAGGAAAGAAGGATGAGCTGAACCCTTGTTTCCTAGTATCTGTTTAGGAAGAACTTCATAAAATACTTAAAAAATTACACTACAGACTTGAAAAATATCCATAAGATTCAGACACTAAAGGAACTCTGGTGAAACAAATGTGCTTACAGCTGTTTAGGGGCATATTCACATAAGACAGTTCAAACATTTCAGCATATGCCCTACAGATGACCTATCAATTACTAACAATGTGAGAACACTGTTCTAAGCCCAGTTTGCGGGTAGCTGTTTAGGAACATGTTCATATAAGACTTAACAAACATTTCATTGCATGTGGGACAGAATATATATAGCATTTGTTCACTGAGAGAAAACTGTGGTGAAACCATCTTACTTGCAGCCATTAAGGATCATCTTCATATTAGTCATTATAACCATTTCAATATTTGCTGTTCTGATTGAATATGAGTTTCCAACAATGAAAGAAACACTGTGCTGAATCCAGCTTGCAAGTAAGTTTTAACTAACACTTCACTACAAGTGTCACGGAATATCTGCAATATTGTTTCACTGAAAGACCTCTGTGGTGAAAGCATCTTGAAGCTATTATTAGGAACATTTTTATTTGAGACATTTCTCACATTTCAGTATATGCCATAATGAATGGGTATCATTTTCCTACAATGAAAGAACACTGTGCTAAATAGAGCTCACAGATAGCTATCTAGGAACGTTTTTACATAAGACTTATCAAACATTTTACAATAGTCGTGACAGACTATACATAACATTCAGTCACTGAAAGAAAACTGTGGAGAAACAATCTTGCTTGTATATATTTAGAAACTTCTTCATGTTCACCATTTCAAGCATTTCCGTATAAGACATACTGAATGAATATCACTTTGAGACAATGATATAACGTGCTCAAGCCGGATTGCAGGCAGCTGTTTAGGAACCTTTTCATAAGAGACTTATCATACATTTCACTACAAAGTATCTATTACATCCATTCAGTGAAAGAACACTATTGTGAAGCCAGATTGCTGGTAGCTAATTAGGAACATCTTGATATAAGGCTTTTCTAATATTTCAGTTTATGCCAAACAGAATGACTATCATTTTCTTAAAATGAAATAACACTGTGTTGAACTCATCTTGCAGGAAGCCATTTAGGGTTTCTTCATACAAAACACCAAACATGTCACTACTGCTCTGACAGAATCTCTGTAAGATTCCTTCACTGAGGAACACACTCTGGTGAAACCAGATTGCTCATAAGTTTTTAGGTATATCTTTATATAAGGCTATTCAAACACATCATATGCTATACAGAACGATTATCACTTCCATTAAATTAAACAACATTGCGATGCAACCAGCTGGCACATGCTATTTATGAACATTTTGTGTGTGTCTTATCAAACGTTTCTCTGCAGCCACAATGTGATAATTATTACATTCATTCAATGAAATACTGTGTTGAAAAAGCCTGCTTGTGGCTGTTTAGAAACATCTTCATGTAAGTGTTCATGCAAGCCTTATCAAACATTTCACTACAGGCATGACAGAATATCTATAACATTCAATGTCTGTAAGAAGACTGCTGTGAAACCATTTTGCTTGTAGCTACTTAGGGACATCTTCATAAAACTTATCCAGCATTTCACTACGGGTGTGATAGACTATCTATAACATCCATTCACTGAAAGAACATTGTCTGGAAAACACCTAGCAAGTAGCTCTTAAGGAACATCTTCACATATGACATTTCAAACATTTCAGTATATGCCACAAGGAACGGCTATCACTTTCTTACAATGAAAGAGCATTGTGCTTAATCAAGCCAACAGGTAGCTGTTTAGGGATATTTTCACAGAAATCATATCAAACATTTGACTACAGATGTGACAATGTCTATAACATTTGTTATCTGAAAGAAAATTATGCAAAAACCATCTTCTTTTCACTGTTTAGGAACATCTGCACATAGTACACTTCAAATACTTAAGTATATTCCACACAGAGCGACTATCATTTTCACAAAATGAAAGAACACATGCTGAATCCAGTTTATGGGTAGCTGTTTAGGAACATCATATATCAAATATGTCACCACAGATGTGACAATATCTAGAACATTCATTCACTGAAAGAACACTGTGAAGAAACCATCTTGCTTGTTAGCTGTTTAAGAATATAAATAAAAGGCTCTTCAAACATATCACTTTATGCCATACAGAATGGCTATCATCTCCATAGCCAGAAAAGAATACTGTGATGAACCCAGCTTGCAAGTAATTGTTTATTAATATTTTGCTCAAGTCTTATCAGACATTTGCCTACAGTCATGACAGGATATCTTTAATGTCTATTCAATGTAATAACACTGTATTTAAAAGAATTTCCTTGTAGCTGTTTAGAAACATCTTCATGTAAGACTTATTAAGCATTCCTTTGCAGGAATGACAGAATCTCTAAACATTCACTCATTGAATGAACACAGGGATGAAAGCAGTTTTCTTGTAACTGTTGAGGAACATCTTCATATAAAGCTTTTCAAGCATTTCAGTATATGGCATACAGCATGGCCATACCCTTCTTACAAGGAAAGAAGGTTGTGTTTAATAGCTTTCAGGTAGATTATTAGGAGCATTTTTATATAAGACCTATTGAACATTTAACTACAGGCATGGCAGAATATCTATTACATCCATTCAATGAAAGAACACTATGGTGAAAGTGGCTTGGTTTGACTGTTAAGGAAGATCTTCATTTAAGTCCTTTTCAGCATTTCTGTATATGCCATACTAAACGGCTGTCACTATCTTATGATGAAATTATTCTGTCCTGAACACGTCTTGTTGGATTCTATTTAGGAACATCTTCATATAAGACCTCTCTAACATTTAAGCATATGCCATACAGAATGGCTCTCACTTACTTACAGTTAAAGGACACTGTGCTAAACCCGGCTTGCTGGCGGCTGTTTGAAACCTCTTCATATAAGACTTATTAAACATTTCACTACAGGCATGACAGACTAGCTATAACACTCGTTCACTGAAAGAACACTGTGGTGAAGCCAGATTACTTCTGGCGCCTTGGGAATGTCTTCGTATAAGGCTCTTCAAACACTTCATTATGCCTACAGAATGGCTATCACTTCCATATCCAGAAAGAACGTTCTGATGAAACCAGTGGCTCTTTATGAGCATTTCATTTATGTCTTATCAAACGTTTCTCTACAGCTGCAACATGATATCCATAATATTCATTCAAGGAAACCACACTATGTTGAAAAAGCTTGCTTGTAGCTGTTCAGGAACACTCTCACATAAGACATCAAATAGTTCTCTTGAGGCATGACAGAATACGTATAACATTCATTTTCTGAATGAACACTGTGGTGAAAACACCTTGCTTGCAGCTGTTTAGGGGAATCTTCAAATAAGTCCTATCAAACATTTCACTACGGGCATGATGGAATATCTATAACATTCACACATTGAAAGAATGCTGTGGTGAAACCAACTTCCTTGTAGCTTTTAAGGAACATCTTCATGTAAGTCTTTTCTAGCATTTCAGTATGAGCCATAGAGAACAGCTATACTTTCTTAAAATGAAACAACATTGTACCTAACTCAGCTTTCAGGTAGACTTATAGTAACATTTTCATGTAAGATTTATTGAAAATTTCACAACATGTGCGACAGAATATCTATTACATTAATTCAATGAAAGATCACTATTGTGAAACCAGCTTGCTTGTATCTCTTTAGAAATACACTCATATAAGTCTTTTCTGACATTTCAGTGTATGCCATACAAAGTAACTATCACTTTATTACAATGAAAAGTCAGTGTGCTGATCCCAGCTTGCAGGTAGCTGTAGGAACCTTTTCATATATGATATAAAACATTTCACTCCAGCTATAGGAGACTATATATAAAGTTTATTAAATGAAAGAACACTGTGGTGTAACCAGATTGCTTGTAGCTATTTAGGAGTATCTTCATACAAGTCTTTTCAAACATTTCAGTGTATTCCATCCAGAATGGTTATCACTTCCATAAAATGAAAGAACGATGTTAAGAACCCAGCTGGAAAGTTGTCTTTTAGAAATATCTTTTTATAAGTCTTAACAAATATTGCGCTATGGTCATGACAGAATGATTTTAATATTCACTCAAGGAAAGAAGGATGAGCTGAACCCTTGTTTCCTAGTATCTGTTTAGGAAGAACTTCATAAAATACTTAAAAAATTACACTACAGACTTGAAAAATATCCATAAGATTCAGACACTAAAGGAACTCTGGTGAAACAAATGTGCTTACAGCTGTTTAGGGGCATATTCACATAAGACAGTTCAAACATTTCAGCATATGCCCTACAGATGACCTATCAATTACTAACAATGTGAGAACACTGTTCTAAGCCCAGTTTGCGGGTAGCTGTTTAGGAACATGTTCATATAAGACTTAACAAACATTTCATTGCATGTGGGACAGAATATATATAGCATTTGTTCACTGAGAGAAAACTGTGGTGAAACCATCTTACTTGCAGCCATTAAGGATCATCTTCATATTAGTCATTATAACCATTTCAATATTTGCTGTTCTGATTGAATATGAGTTTCCAACAATGAAAGAAACACTGTGCTGAATCCAGCTTGCAAGTAAGTTTTAACTAACACTTCACTACAAGTGTCACGGAATATCTGCAATATTGTTTCACTGAAAGACCTCTGTGGTGAAAGCATCTTGAAGCTATTATTAGGAACATTTTTATTTGAGACATTTCTCACATTTCAGTATATGCCATAATGAATGGGTATCATTTTCCTACAATGAAAGAACACTGTGCTAAATAGAGCTCACAGATAGCTATCTAGGAACGTTTTTACATAAGACTTATCAAACATTTTACAATAGTCGTGACAGACTATACATAACATTCAGTCACTGAAAGAAAACTGTGGAGAAACAATCTTGCTTGTATATATTTAGAAACTTCTTCATGTTCACCATTTCAAGCATTTCCGTATAAGACATACTGAATGAATATCACTTTGAGACAATGATATAACGTGCTCAAGCCGGATTGCAGGCAGCTGTTTAGGAACCTTTTCATAAGAGACTTATCATACATTTCACTACAAAGTATCTATTACATCCATTCAGTGAAAGAACACTATTGTGAAGCCAGATTGCTGGTAGCTAATTAGGAACATCTTGATATAAGGCTTTTCTAATATTTCAGTTTATGCCAAACAGAATGACTATCATTTTCTTAAAATGAAATAACACTGTGTTGAACTCATCTTGCAGGAAGCCATTTAGGGTTTCTTCATACAAAACACCAAACATGTCACTACTGCTCTGACAGAATCTCTGTAAGATTCCTTCACTGAGGAACACACTCTGGTGAAACCAGATTGCTCATAAGTTTTTAGGAATATCTTTATATAAGGCTATTCAAACACATCATATGCTATACAGAACGATGATCACTTCCATTAAATTAAACAACATTGTGATGCAACCAGCTGGCACATGCTATTTATGAACATTTTGTGTGTGTCTTATCAAACGTTTCTCTGCAGCCACAATGTGATAATTATTACATTCATTCAATGAAATACTGTGTTGAAAAAGCCTGCTTGTGGCTGTTTAGAAACATCTTCATGTAAGTGTTCATGCAAGCCTTATCAAACATTTCACTACAGGCATGACAGAATATCTATAACATTCAATGTCTGTAAGAAGACTGCTGTGAAACCATTTGGCTTGTAGCTACTTAGGGACATCTTCATAAAACTTATCCAGCATTTCACTACGGGTGTGATAGACTATCTATAACATCCATTCACTGAAAGAACATTGTCTGGAAAACACCTAGCAAGTAGCTCTTAAGGAACATCTTCACATATGACATTTCAAACATTTCAGTATATGCCACATGGAACGGCTATCACTTTCTTACAATGAAAGAGCATTGTGCTTAATCAAGCCAACAGGTAGCTGTTTAGGGATATTTTCACAGAAATCATATCAAACATTTGACTACAGATGTGACAATGTCTATAACATTTGTTATCTGAAAGAAAATTATGCAAAAACCATCTTCTTTTCACTGTTTAGGAACATCTGCACATAGTACACTTCAAATACTTAAGTATATTCCACACAGAGCGACTATCATTTTCACAAAATGAAAGAACACATGCTGAATCCAGTTTATGGGTAGCTGTTTAGGAACATCATATATCAAATATGTCACCACAGATGTGACAATATCTAGAACATTCATTCACTGAAAGAACACTGTGAAGAAACCATCTTGCTTGTTAGCTGTTTAAGAATATAAATAAAAGGCTCTTCAAACATATCACTTTATGCCATACAGAATGGCTATCATCTCCATAGCCAGAAAAGAATACTGTGATGAACCCAGCTTGCAAGTAATTGTTTATTAATATTTTGCTCAAGTCTTATCAGACATTTGCCTACAGTCATGACAGGATATCTTTAATGTCTATTCAATGTAATAACACTGTATTTAAAAGAATTTCCTTGTAGCTGTTTAGAAACATCTTCATGTAAGACTTATTAAGCATTCCTTTGCAGGAATGACAGAATCTCTAAACATTCACTCATTGAATGAACACAGGGATGAAAGCAGTTTTCTTGTAACTGTTGAGGAACATCTTCATATAAAGCTTTTCAAGCATTTCAGTATATGGCATACAGCATGGCCATACCCTTCTTACAAGGAAAGAAGGTTGTGTTTAATAGCTTTCAGGTAGATTATTAGGAGCATTTTTATATAAGACCTATTGAACATTTAACTACAGGCATGGCAGAATATCTATTACATCCATTCAATGAAAGAACACTATGGTGAAAGTGGCTTGGTTTGACTGTTAAGGAAGATCTTCATTTAAGTCCTTTTCAGCATTTCTGTATATGCCATACTAAACGGCTGTCACTATCTTATGATGAAATTATTCTGTCCTGAACACGTCTTGTTGGATTCTATTTAGGAACATCTTCATATAAGACCTCTCTAACATTTAAGCATATGCCATACAGAATGGCTCTCACTTACTTACAGTTAAAGGACACTGTGCTAAACCCGGCTTGCTGGCGGCTGTTTGAAACCTCTTCATATAAGACTTATTAAACATTTCACTACAGGCATGACAGACTAGCTATAACACTCGTTCACTGAAAGAACACTGTGGTGAAGCCAGATTACTTCTGGCGCCTTGGGAATGTCTTCGTATAAGGCTCTTCAAACACTTCATTATGCCTACAGAATGGCTATCACTTCCATATCCAGAAAGAACGTTCTGATGAAACCAGTGGCTCTTTATGAGCATTTCATTTATGTCTTATCAAACGTTTCTCTACAGCTGCAACATGATATCCATAATATTCATTCAAGGAAACCACACTATGTTGAAAAAGCTTGCTTGTAGCTGTTCAGGAACACTCTCACATAAGACATCAAATAGTTCTCTTGAGGCATGACAGAATACGTATAACATTCATTTTCTGAATGAACACTGTGGTGAAAACACCTTGCTTGCAGCTGTTTAGGGGAATCTTCAAATAAGTCCTATCAAACATTTCACTACGGGCATGATGGAATATCTATAACATTCACACATTGAAAGAATGCTGTGGTGAAACCAACTTCCTTGTAGCTTTTAAGGAACATCTTCATGTAAGTCTTTTCTAGCATTTCAGTATGAGCCATAGAGAACAGCTATACTTTCTTAAAATGAAACAACATTGTACCTAACTCAGCTTTCAGGTAGACTTATAGTAACATTTTCATGTAAGATTTATTGAAAATTTCACAACATGTGCGACAGAATATCTATTACATTAATTCAATGAAAGATCACTATTGTGAAACCAGCTTGCTTGTATCTCTTTAGAAATACACTCATATAAGTCTTTTCTGACATTTCAGTGTATGCCATACAAAGTAACTATCACTTTATTACAATGAAAAGTCAGTGTGCTGATCCCAGCTTGCAGGTAGCTGTAGGAACCTTTTCATATATGATATAAAACATTTCACTCCAGCTATAGGAGACTATATATAAAGTTTATTAAATGAAAGAACACTGTGGTGTAACCAGATTGCTTGTAGCTATTTAGGAGTATCTTCATACAAGTCTTTTCAAACATTTCAGTGTATTCCATCCAGAATGGTTATCACTTCCATAAAATGAAAGAACGATGTTAAGAACCCAGCTGGAAAGTTGTCTTTTAGAAATATCTTTTTATAAGTCTTAACAAATATTGCGCTATGGTCATGACAGAATGATTTTAATATTCACTCAAGGAAAGAAGGATGAGCTGAACCCTTGTTTCCTAGTATCTGTTTAGGAAGAACTTCATAAAATACTTAAAAAATTACACTACAGACTTGAAAAATATCCATAAGATTCAGACACTAAAGGAACTCTGGTGAAACAAATGTGCTTACAGCTGTTTAGGGGCATATTCACATAAGACAGTTCAAACATTTCAGCATATGCCCTACAGATGACCTATCAATTACTAACAATGTGAGAACACTGTTCTAAGCCCAGTTTGCGGGTAGCTGTTTAGGAACATGTTCATATAAGACTTAACAAACATTTCATTGCATGTGGGACAGAATATATATAGCATTTGTTCACTGAGAGAAAACTGTGGTGAAACCATCTTACTTGCAGCCATTAAGGATCATCTTCGTATTAGTCATTATAACCATTTCAATATTTGCTGTTCTGATTGAATATGAGTTTCCAACAATGAAAGAAACACTGTGCTGAATCCAGCTTGCAAGTAAGTTTTAACTAACACTTCACTACAAGTGTCACGGAATATCTGCAATATTGTTTCACTGAAAGACCTCTGTGGTGAAAGCATCTTGAAGCTATTATTAGGAACATTTTTATTTGAGACATTTCTCACATTTCAGTATATGCCATAATGAATGGGTATCATTTTCCTACAATGAAAGAACACTGTGCTAAATAGAGCTCACAGATAGCTATCTAGGAACGTTTTTACATAAGACTTATCAAACATTTTACAATAGTCGTGACAGACTATACATAACATTCAGTCACTGAAAGAAAACTGTGGAGAAACAATCTTGCTTGTATATATTTAGAAACTTCTTCATGTTCACCATTTCAAGCATTTCCGTATAAGACATACTGAATGAATATCACTTTGAGACAATGATATAACGTGCTCAAGCCGGATTGCAGGCAGCTGTTTAGGAACCTTTTCATAAGAGACTTATCATACATTTCACTACAAAGTATCTATTACATCCATTCAGTGAAAGAACACTATTGTGAAGCCAGATTGCTGGTAGCTAATTAGGAACATCTTGATATAAGGCTTTTCTAATATTTCAGTTTATGCCAAACAGAATGACTATCATTTTCTTAAAATGAAATAACACTGTGTTGAACTCATCTTGCAGGAAGCCATTTAGGGTTTCTTCATACAAAACACCAAACATGTCACTACTGCTCTGACAGAATCTCTGTAAGATTCCTTCACTGAGGAACACACTCTGGTGAAACCAGATTGCTCATAAGTTTTTAGGAATATCTTTATATAAGGCTATTCAAACACATCATATGCTATACAGAACGATGATCACTTCCATTAAATTAAACAACATTGTGATGCAACCAGCTGGCACATGCTATTTATGAACATTTTGTGTGTGTCTTATCAAACGTTTCTCTGCAGCCACAATGTGATAATTATTACATTCATTCAATGAAATACTGTGTTGAAAAAGCCTGCTTGTGGCTGTTTAGAAACATCTTCATGTAAGTGTTCATGCAAGCCTTATCAAACATTTCACTACAGGCATGACAGAATATCTATAACATTCAATGTCTGTAAGAAGACTGCTGTGAAACCATTTTGCTTGTAGCTACTTAGGGACATCTTCATAAAACTTATCCAGCATTTCACTACGGGTGTGATAGACTATCTATAACATCCATTCACTGAAAGAACATTGTCTGGAAAACACCTAGCAAGTAGCTCTTAAGGAACATCTTCACATATGACATTTGAAACATTTCAGTATATGCCACATGGAACGGCTATCACTTTCTTACAATGAAAGAGCATTGTGCTTAATCAAGCCAACAGGTAGCTGTTTAGGGATATTTTCACAGAAATCATATCAAACATTTGACTACAGATGTGACAATGTCTATAACATTTGTTATCTGAAAGAAAATTATGCAAAAACCATCTTCTTTTCACTGTTTAGGAACATCTGCACATAGTACACTTCAAATACTTAAGTATATTCCACACAGAGCGACTATCATTTTCACAAAATGAAAGAACACATGCTGAATCCAGTTTATGGGTAGCTGTTTAGGAACATCATATATCAAATATGTCACCACAGATGTGACAATATCTAGAACATTCATTCACTGAAAGAACACTGTGAAGAAACCATCTTGCTTGTTAGCTGTTTAAGAATATAAATAAAAGGCTCTTCAAACATATCACTTTATGCCATACAGAATGGCTATCATCTCCATAGCCAGAAAAGAATACTGTGATGAACCCAGCTTGCAAGTAATTGTTTATTAATATTTTGCTCAAGTCTTATCAGACATTTGCCTACAGTCATGACAGGATATCTTTAATGTCTATTCAATGTAATAACACTGTATTTAAAAGAATTTCCTTGTAGCTGTTTAGAAACATCTTCATGTAAGACTTATTAAGCATTCCTTTGCAGGAATGACAGAATCTCTAAACATTCACTCATTGAATGAACACAGGGATGAAAGCAGTTTTCTTGTAACTGTTGAGGAACATCTTCATATAAAGCTTTTCAAGCATTTCAGTATATGGCATACAGCATGGCCATACCCTTCTTACAAGGAAAGAAGGTTGTGTTTAATAGCTTTCAGGTAGATTATTAGGAGCATTTTTATGTAAGACCTATTGAACATTTAACTACAGGCATGACAGAATATCTATTACATCCATTCAATGAAAGAACACTATGGTGAAAGTGGCTTGGTTTGACTGTTAAGGAAGATCTTCATTTAAGTCCTTTTCAGCATTTCTGTATATGCCATACTAAACGGCTGTCACTATCTTATGATGAAATTATTCTGTCCTGAACACGTCTTGTTGGATTCTATTTAGGAACATCTTCATATAAGACCTCTCTAACATTTAAGCATATGCCATACAGAATGGCTCTCACTTACTTACAGTTAAAGGACACTGTGCTAAACCCGGCTTGCTGGCGGCTGTTTGAAACCTCTTCATATAAGACTTATTAAACATTTCACTACAGGCATGACAGACTAGCTATAACACTCGTTCACTGAAAGAACACTGTGGTGAAGCCAGATTACTTCTGGCGCCTTGGGAATGTCTTCGTATAAGGCTCTTCAAACACTTCATTATGCCTACAGAATGGCTATCACTTCCATATCCAGAAAGAACGTTCTGATGAAACCAGTGGCTCTTTATGAGCATTTCATTTATGTCTTATCAAACGTTTCTCTACAGCTGCAACATGATATCCATAATATTCATTCAAGGAAACCACACTATGTTGAAAAAGCTTGCTTGTAGCTGTTCAGGAACACTCTCACATAAGACATCAAATAGTTCTCTTGAGGCATGACAGAATACGTATAACATTCATTTTCTGAATGAACACTGTGGTGAAAACACCTTGCTTGCAGCTGTTTAGGGGAATCTTCAAATAAGTCCTATCAAACATTTCACTACGGGCATGATGGAATATCTATAACATTCACACATTGAAAGAATGCTGTGGTGAAACCAACTTCCTTGTAGCTTTTAAGGAACATCTTCATGTAAGTCTTTTCTAGCATTTCAGTATGAGCCATAGAGAACAGCTATACTTTCTTAAAATGAACAAACATTGTACCTAACTCAGCTTTCAGGTAGACTTATAGTAACATTTTCATGTAAGATTTATTGAAAATTTCACAACATGTGCGACAGAATATCTATTACATTAATTCAATGAAAGATCACTATTGTGAAACCAGCTTGCTTGTATCTCTTTAGAAATACACTCATATAAGTCTTTTCTGACATTTCAGTGTATGCCATACAAAGTAACTATCACTTTATTACAATGAAAAGTCAGTGTGCTGATCCCAGCTTGCAGGTAGCTGTAGGAACCTTTTCATATATGATATAAAACATTTCACTCCAGCTATAGGAGAATATATATAAAGATTATTAAATGAAAGAACACTGTGGTGTAACCAGATTGCTTGTAGCTATTTAGGAGTATCTTCATACAAGTCTTTTCAAACATTTCAGTGTATTCCATCCAGAATGGTTATCACTTCCATAAAATGAAAGAACGATGTTAAGAACCCAGCTGGAAAGTTGTCTTTTAGAAATATCTTTTTATAAGTCTTAACAAATATTGCGCTATGGTCATGACAGAATGATTTTAATATTCACTCAAGGAAAGAAGGATGAGCTGAACCCTTGTTTCCTAGTATCTGTTTAGGAAGAACTTCATAAAATACTTAAAAAATTACACTACAGACTTGAAAAATATCCATAAGATTCAGACACTAAAGGAACTCTGGTGAAACAAATGTGCTTACAGCTGTTTAGGGGCATATTCACATAAGACAGTTCAAACATTTCAGCATATGCCCTACAGATGACCTATCAATTACTAACAATGTGAGAACACTGTTCTAAGCCCAGTTTGCGGGTAGCTGTTTAGGAACATGTTCATATAAGACTTAACAAACATTTCATTGCATGTGGGACAGAATATATATAGCATTTGTTCACTGAGAGAAAACTGTGGTGAAACCATCTTACTTGCAGCCATTAAGGATCATCTTCGTATTAGTCATTATAACCATTTCAATATTTGCTGTTCTGATTGAATATGAGTTTCCAACAATGAAAGAAACACTGTGCTGAATCCAGCTTGCAAGTAAGTTTTAACTAACACTTCACTACAAGTGTCACAGAATATCTGCAATATTGTTTCACTGAAAGACCTCTGTGGTGAAAGCATCTTGAAGCTATTATTAGGAACATTTTTATTTGAGACATTTCTCACATTTCAGTATATGCCATAATGAATGGGTATCATTTTCCTACAATGAAAGAACACTGTGCTAAATAGAGCTCACAGATAGCTATCTAGGAACGTTTTTACATAAGACTTATCAAACATTTTACAATAGTCGTGACAGACTATACATAACATTCAGTCACTGAAAGAAAACTGTGGAGAAACAATCTTGCTTGTATATATTTAGAAACTTCTTCATGTTCACCATTTCAAGCATTTCCGTATAAGACATACTGAATGAATATCACTTTGAGACAATGATATAACGTGCTGAAGCCAGATTGCAGGCAGCTGTTTAGGAACCTTTTCATAAGAGACTTATCATACATTTCACTACAAAGTATCTATTACATCCATTCAGTGAAAGAACACTATTGTGAAGCCAGATTGCTGGTAGCTAATTAGGAACATCTTGATATAAGGCTTTTCTAATATTTCAGTTTATGCCAAACAGAATGACTATCATTTTCTTAAAATGAAATAACACTGTGTTGAACTCATCTTGCAGGAAGCCATTTAGGGTTTCTTCATACAAAACACCAAACATGTCACTACTGCTCTGACAGAATCTCTGTAAGATTCCTTCACTGAGGAACACACTCTGGTGAAACCAGATTGCTCATAAGTTTTTAGGTATATCTTTATATAAGGCTATTCAAACACATCATATGCTATACAGAACGATTATCACTTCCATTAAATTAAACAACATTGCGATGCAACCAGCTGGCACATGCTATTTATGAACATTTTGTGTGTGTCTTATCAAACGTTTCTCTGCAGCCACAATGTGATAATTATTACATTCATTCAATGAAATACTGTGTTGAAAAAGCCTGCTTGTGGCTGTTTAGAAACATCTTCATGTAAGTGTTCATGCAAGCCTTATCAAACATTTCACTACAGGCATGACAGAATATCTATAACATTCAATGTCTGTAAGAAGACTGCTGTGAAACCATTTTGCTTGTAGCTACTTAGGGACATCTTCATAAAACTTATCCAGCATTTCACTACGGGTGTGATAGACTATCTATAACATCCATTCACTGAAAGAACATTGTCTGGAAAACACCTAGCAAGTAGCTCTTAAGGAACATCTTCACATATGACATTTCAAACATTTCAGTATATGCCACAAGGAACGGCTATCACTTTCTTACAATGAAAGAGCATTGTGCTTAATCAAGCCAACAGGTAGCTGTTTAGGGATATTTTCACAGAAATCATATCAAACATTTGACTACAGATGTGACAATGTCTATAACATTTGTTATCTGAAAGAAAATTATGCAAAAACCATCTTCTTTTCACTGTTTAGGAACATCTGCACATAGTACACTTCAAATACTTAAGTATATTCCACACAGAGCGACTATCATTTTCACAAAATGAAAGAACACATGCTGAATCCAGTTTATGGGTAGCTGTTTAGGAACATCATATATCAAATATGTCACCACAGATGTGACAATATCTAGAACATTCATTCACTGAAAGAACACTGTGAAGAAACCATCTTGCTTGTTAGCTGTTTAAGAATATAAATAAAAGGCTCTTCAAACATATCACTTTATGCCATACAGAATGGCTATCATCTCCATAGCCAGAAAAGAATACTGTGATGAACCCAGCTTGCAAGTAATTGTTTATTAATATTTTGCTCAAGTCTTATCAGACATTTGCCTACAGTCATGACAGGATATCTTTAATGTCTATTCAATGTAATAACACTGTATTTAAAAGAATTTCCTTGTAGCTGTTTAGAAACATCTTCATGTAAGACTTATTAAGCATTCCTTTGCAGGAATGACAGAATCTCTAAACATTCACTCATTGAATGAACACAGGGATGAAAGCAGTTTTCTTGTAACTGTTGAGGAACATCTTCATATAAAGCTTTTCAAGCATTTCAGTATATGGCATACAGCATGGCCATACCCTTCTTACAAGGAAAGAAGGTTGTGTTTAATAGCTTTCAGGTAGATTATTAGGAGCATTTTTATGTAAGACCTATTGAACATTTAACTACAGGCATGGCAGACTATCTATTACATCCATTCAATGAAAGAACACTATGGTGAAAGTGGCTTGGTTTGACTGTTAAGGAAGATCTTCATTTAAGTCCTTTTCAGCATTTCTGTATATGCCATACTAAACGGCTGTCACTATCTTATGATGAAATTATTCTGTCCTGAACACGTCTTGTTGGATTCTATTTAGGAACATCTTCATATAAGACCTCTCTAACATTTAAGCATATGCCATACAGAATGGCTCTCACTTACTTACAGTTAAAGGACACTGTGCTAAACCCGGCTTGCTGGCGGCTGTTTGAAACCTCTTCATATAAGACTTATTAAACATTTCACTACAGGCATGACAGACTAGCTATAACACTCGTTCACTGAAAGAACACTGTGGTGAAGCCAGATTACTTCTGGCGCCTTGGGAATGTCTTCGTATAAGGCTCTTCAAACACTTCATTATGCCTACAGAATGGCTATCACTTCCATATCCAGAAAGAACGTTCTGATGAAACCAGTGGCTCTTTATGAGCATTTCATTTATGTCTTATCAAACGTTTCTCTACAGCTGCAACATGATATCCATAATATTCATTCAAGGAAACCACACTATGTTGAAAAAGCTTGCTTGTAGCTGTTCAGGAACACTCTCACATAAGACATCAAATAGTTCTCTTGAGGCATGACAGAATACGTATAACATTCATTTTCTGAATGAACACTGTGGTGAAAACACCTTGCTTGCAGCTGTTTAGGGGAATCTTCAAATAAGTCCTATCAAACATTTCACTACGGGCATGATGGAATATCTATAACATTCACACATTGAAAGAATGCTGTGGTGAAACCAACTTCCTTGTAGCTTTTAAGGAACATCTTCATGTAAGTCTTTTCTAGCATTTCAGTATGAGCCATAGAGAAGAGCTATACTTTCTTAAAATGAAACAACATTGTACCTAACTCAGCTTTCAGGTAGACTTATAGTAACATTTTCATGTAAGATTTATTGAAAATTTCACAACATGTGCGACAGAATATCTATTACATTAATTCAATGAAAGATCACTATTGTGAAACCAGCTTGCTTGTATCTCTTTAGAAATACACTCATATAAGTCTTTTCTGACATTTCAGTGTATGCCATACAAAGTAACTATCACTTTATTACAATGAAAAGTCAGTGTGCTGATCCCAGCTTGCAGGTAGCTGTAGGAACCTTTTCATATATGATATAAAACATTTCACTACAGCTATAGGAGACTATATATAAAGATTATTAAATGAAAGAACACTGTGGTGTAACCAGATTGCTTGTAGCTATTTAGGAGTATCTTCATACAAGTCTTTTCAAACATTTCAGTGTATTCCATCCAGAATGGTTATCACTTCCATAAAATGAAAGAACGATGTTAAGAACCCAGCTGGAAAGTTGTCTTTTAGAAATATCTTTTTATAAGTCTTAACAAATATTGCGCTATGGTCATGACAGAATGATTTTAATATTCACTCAAGGAAAGAAGGATGAGCTGAACCCTTGTTTCCTAGTATCTGTTTAGGAAGAACTTCATAAAATACTTAAAAAATTACACTACAGACTTGAAAAATATCCATAAGATTCAGACACTAAAGGAACTCTGGTGAAACAAATGTGCTTACAGCTGTTTAGGGGCATATTCACATAAGACAGTTCAAACATTTCAGCATATGCCCTACAGATGACCTATCAATTACTAACAATGTGAGAACACTGTTCTAAGCCCAGTTTGCGGGTAGCTGTTTAGGAACATGTTCATATAAGACTTAACAAACATTTCATTGCATGTGGGACAGAATATATATAGCATTTGTTCACTGAGAGAAAACTGTGGTGAAACCATCTTACTTGCAGCCATTAAGGATCATCTTCGTATTAGTCATTATAACCATTTCAATATTTGCTGTTCTGATTGAATATGAGTTTCCAACAATGAAAGAAACACTGTGCTGAATCCAGCTTGCAAGTAAGTTTTAACTAACACTTCACTACAAGTGTCACAGAATATCTGCAATATTGTTTCACTGAAAGACCTCTGTGGTGAAAGCATCTTGAAGCTATTATTAGGAACATTTTTATTTGAGACATTTCTCACATTTCAGTATATGCCATAATGAATGGGTATCATTTTCCTACAATGAAAGAACACTGTGCTAAATAGAGCTCACAGATCGCTATCTAGGAACGTTTTTACATAAGACTTATCAAACATTTTACAATAGTCGTGACAGACTATACATAACATTCAGTCACTGAAAGAAAACTGTGGAGAAACAATCTTGCTTGTATATATTTAGAAACTTCTTCATGTTCACCATTTCAAGCATTTCCGTATAAGACATACTGAATGAATATCACTTTGAGACAATGATATAACGTGCTGAAGCCAGATTGCAGGCAGCTGTTTAGGAACCTTTTCATAAGAGACTTATCATACATTTCACTACAAAGTATCTATTACATCCATTCAGTGAAAGAACACTATTGTGAAGCCTGATTGCTGGTAGCTAATTAGGAACATCTTGATATAAGGCTTTTCTAATATTTCAGTTTATGCCAAACAGAATGACTATCATTTTCTTAAAATGAAATAACACTGTGTTGAACTCATCTTGCAGGAAGCCATTTAGGGTTTCTTCATACAAAACACCAAACATGTCACTACTGCTCTGACAGAATCTCTGTAAGATTCCTTCACTGAGGAACACACTCTGGTGAAACCAGATTGCTCATAAGTTTTTAGGAATATCTTTATATAAGGCTATTCAAACACATCATATGCTATACAGAACGATGATCACTTCCATTAAATTAAACAACATTGTGATGCAACCAGCTGGCACATGCTATTTATGAACATTTTGTGTGTGTCTTATCAAACGTTTCTCTGCAGCCACAATGTGATAATTATTACATTCATTCAATGAAATACTGTGTTGAAAAAGCCTGCTTGTGGCTGTTTAGAAACATCTTCATGTAAGTGTTCATGCAAGCCTTATCAAACATTTCCCTACAGGCATGACAGAATATCTATAACATTCAATGTCTGTAAGAAGACTGCTGTGAAACCATTTTGCTTGTAGCTACTTAGGGACATCTTCATAAAACTTATCCAGCATTTCACTACGGGTGTGATAGACTATCTATAACATCCATTCACTGAAAGAACATTGTCTTGAAAACACCTAGCAAGTAGCTCTTAAGGAACATCTTCACATATGACATTTCAAACATTTCAGTATATGCCACATGGAACGGCTATCACTTTCTTACAATGAAAGAGCATTGTGCTTAATCAAGCCAACAGGTAGCTGTTTAGGGATATTTTCACAGAAATCATATCAAACATTTGACTACAGATGTGACAATGTCTATAACATTTGTTATCTGAAAGAAAATTATGCAAAAACCATCTTCTTTTCACTGTTTAGGAACATCTGCACATAGTACACTTCAAATACTTAAGTATATTCCACACAGAGCGACTATCATTTTCACAAAATGAAAGAACACATGCTGAATCCAGTTTATGGGTAGCTGTTTAGGAACATCATATATCAAATATGTCACCACAGATGTGACAATATCTAGAACATTCATTCACTGAAAGAACACTGTGAAGAAACCATCTTGCTTGTTAGCTGTTTAAGAATATAAATAAAAGGCTCTTCAAACATATCACTTTATGCCATACAGAATGGCTATCATCTCCATAGCCAGAAAAGAATACTGTGATGAACCCAGCTTGCAAGTAATTGTTTATTAATATTTTGCTCAAGTCTTATCAGACATTTGCCTACAGTCATGACAGGATATCTTTAATGTCTATTCAATGTAATAACACTGTATTTAAAAGAATTTCCTTGTAGCTGTTTAGAAACATCTTCATGTAAGACTTATTAAGCATTCCTTTGCAGGAATGACAGAATCTCTAAACATTCACTCATTGAATGAACACAGGGATGAAAGCAGTTTTCTTGTAACTGTTGAGGAACATCTTCATATAAAGCTTTTCAAGCATTTCAGTATATGGCATACAGCATGGCCATACCCTTCTTACAAGGAAAGAAGGTTGTGTTTAATAGCTTTCAGGTAGATTATTAGGAGCATTTTTATATAAGACCTATTGAACATTTAACTACAGGCATGGCAGAATATCTATTACATCCATTCAATGAAAGAACACTATGGTGAAAGTGGCTTGGTTTGACTGTTAAGGAAGATCTTCATTTAAGTCCTTTTCAGCATTTCTGTATATGCCATACTAAACGGCTGTCACTATCTTATGATGAAATTATTCTGTCCTGAACACGTCTTGTTGGATTCTATTTAGGAACATCTTCATATAAGACCTCTCTAACATTTAAGCATATGCCATACAGAATGGCTCTCACTTACTTACAGTTAAAGGACACTGTGCTAAACCCGGCTTGCTGGCGGCTGTTTGAAACCTCTTCATATAAGACTTATTAAACATTTCACTACAGGCATGACAGACTAGCTATAACACTCGTTCACTGAAAGAACACTGTGGTGAAGCCAGATTACTTCTGGCGCCTTGGGAATGTCTTCGTATAAGGCTCTTCAAACACTTCATTATGCCTACAGAATGGCTATCGCTTCCATATCCAGAAAGAACGTTCTGATGAAACCAGTGGCTCTTTATGAGCATTTCATTTATGTCTTATCAAACGTTTCTCTACAGCTGCAACATGATATCCATAATATTCATTCAAGGAAACCACACTATGTTGAAAAAGCTTGCTTGTAGCTGTTCAGGAACACTCTCACATAAGACATCAAATAGTTCTCTTGAGGCATGACAGAATACGTATAACATTCATTTTCTGAATGAACACTGTGGCGAAAACACCTTGCTTGCAGCTGTTTAGGGGAATCTTCAAATAAGTCCTATCAAACATTTCACTACGGGCATGATGGAATATCTATAACATTCACACATTGAAAGAATGCTGTGGTGAAACCAACTTCCTTGTAGCTTTTAAGGAACATCTTCATGTAAGTCTTTTCTAGCATTTCAGTATGAGCCATAGAGAACAGCTATACTTTCTTAAAATGAACAAACATTGTACCTAACTCAGCTTTCAGGTAGACTTATAGTAACATTTTCATGTAAGATTTATTGAAAATTTCACAACATGTGCGACAGAATATCTATTACATTAATTCAATGAAAGATCACTATTGTGAAACCAGCTTGCTTGTATCTCTTTAGAAATACACTCATATAAGTCTTTTCTGACATTTCAGTGTATGCCATACAAAGTAACTATCACTTTATTACAATGAAAAGTCAGTGTGCTGATCCCAGCTTGCAGGTAGCTGTAGGAACCTTTTCATATATGATATAAAACATTTCACTACAGCTATAGGAGACTATATATAAAGTTTATTAAATGAAAGAACACTGTGGTGTAACCAGATTGCTTGTAGCTATTTAGGAGTATCTTCATACAAGTCTTTTCAAACATTTCAGTGTATTCCATCCAGAATGGTTATCACTTCCATAAAATGAAAGAACGATGTTAAGAACCCAGCTGGAAAGTTGTCTTTTAGAAATATCTTTTTATAAGTCTTAACAAATATTGCGCTATGGTCATGACAGAATGATTTTAATATTCACTCAAGGAAAGAAGGATGAGCTGAACCCTTGTTTCCTAGTATCTGTTTAGGAAGAACTTCATAAAATACTTAAAAAATTACACTACAGACTTGAAAAATATCCATAAGATTCAGACACTAAAGGAACTCTGGTGAAACAAATGTGCTTACAGCTGTTTAGGGGCATATTCACATAAGACAGTTCAAACATTTCAGCATATGCCCTACAGATGACCTATCAATTACTAACAATGTGAGAACACTGTTCTAAGCCCAGTTTGCGGGTAGCTGTTTAGGAACATGTTCATATAAGACTTAACAAACATTTCATTGCATGTGGGACAGAATATATATAGCATTTGTTCACTGAGAGAAAACTGTGGTGAAACCATCTTACTTGCAGCCATTAAGGATCATCTTCATATTAGTCATTATAACCATTTCAATATTTGCTGTTCTGATTGAATATGAGTTTCCAACAATGAAAGAAACACTGTGCTGAATCCAGCTTGCAAGTAAGTTTTAACTAACACTTCACTACAAGTGTCACGGAATATCTGCAATATTGTTTCACTGAAAGACCTCTGTGGTGAAAGCATCTTGAAGCTATTATTAGGAACATTTTTATTTGAGACATTTCTCACATTTCAGTATATGCCATAATGAATGGGTATCATTTTCCTACAATGAAAGAACACTGTGCTAAATAGAGCTCACAGATAGCTATCTAGGAACGTTTTTACATAAGACTTATCAAACATTTTACAATAGTCGTGACAGACTATACATAACATTCAGTCACTGAAAGAAAACTGTGGAGAAACAATCTTGCTTGTATATATTTAGAAACTTCTTCATGTTCACCATTTCAAGCATTTCCGTATAAGACATACTGAATGAATATCACTTTGAGACAATGATATAACGTGCTGAAGCCAGATTGCAGGCAGCTGTTTAGGAACCTTTTCATAAGAGACTTATACATTTCACTACAAAGTATCTATTACATCCATTCAGTGAAAGAACACTATTGTGAAGCCAGATTGCTGGTAGCTAATTAGGAACATCTTGATATAAGGCTTTTCTAATATTTCAGTTTATGCCAAACAGAATGACTATCATTTTCTTAAAATGAAATAACACTGTGTTGAACTCATCTTGCAGGAAGCCATTTAGGGTTTCTTCATACAAAACACCAAACATGTCACTACTGCTCTGACAGAATCTCTGTAAGATTCCTTCACTGAGGAACACACTCTGGTGAAACCAGATTGCTCATAAGTTTTTAGGAATATCTTTATATAAGGCTATTCAAACACATCATATGCTATACAGAACGATGATCACTTCCATTAAATTAAACAACATTGCGATGCAACCAGCTGGCACATGCTATTTATGAACATTTTGTGTGTGTCTTATCAAACGTTTCTCTGCAGCCACAATGTGATAATTATTACATTCATTCAATGAAATACTGTGTTGAAAAAGCCTGCTTGTGGCTGTTTAGAAACATCTTCATGTAAGTGTTCATGCAAGCCTTATCAAACATTTCCCTACAGGCATGACAGAATATCTATAACATTCAATGTCTGTAAGAAGACTGCTGTGAAACCATTTTGCTTGTAGCTACTTAGGGACATCTTCATAAAACTTATCCAGCATTTCACTACGGGTGTGATAGACTATCTATAACATCCATTCACTGAAAGAACATTGTCTTGAAAACACCTAGCAAGTAGCTCTTAAGGAACATCTTCACATATGACATTTCAAACATTTCAGTATATGCCACATGGAACGGCTATCACTTTCTTACAATGAAAGAGCATTGTGCTTAATCAAGCCAACAGGTAGCTGTTTAGGGATATTTTCACAGAAATCATATCAAACATTTGACTACAGATGTGACAATGTCTATAACATTTGTTATCTGAAAGAAAATTATGCAAAAACCATCTTCTTTTCACTGTTTAGGAACATCTGCACATAGTACACTTCAAATACTTAAGTATATTCCACACAGAGCGACTATCATTTTCACAAAATGAAAGAACACATGCTGAATCCAGTTTATGGGTAGCTGTTTAGGAACATCATATATCAAATATGTCACCACAGATGTGACAATATCTAGAACATTCATTCACTGAAAGAACACTGTGAAGAAACCATCTTGCTTGTTAGCTGTTTAAGAATATAAATAAAAGGCTCTTCAAACATATCACTTTATGCCATACAGAATGGCTATCATCTCCATAGCCAGAAAAGAATACTGTGATGAACCCAGCTTGCAAGTAATTGTTTATTAATATTTTGCTCAAGTCTTATCAGACATTTGCCTACAGTCATGACAGGATATCTTTAATGTCTATTCAATGTAATAACACTGTATTTAAAAGAATTTCCTTGTAGCTGTTTAGAAACATCTTCATGTAAGACTTATTAAGCATTCCTTTGCAGGAATGACAGAATCTCTAAACATTCACTCATTGAATGAACACAGGGATGAAAGCAGTTTTCTTGTAACTGTTGAGGAACATCTTCATATAAAGCTTTTCAAGCATTTCAGTATATGGCATACAGCATGGCCATACCCTTCTTACAAGGAAAGAAGGTTGTGTTTAATAGCTTTCAGGTAGATTATTAGGAGCATTTTTATATAAGACCTATTGAACATTTAACTACAGGCATGGCAGAATATCTATTACATCCATTCAATGAAAGAACACTATGGTGAAAGTGGCTTGGTTTGACTGTTAAGGAAGATCTTCATTTAAGTCCTTTTCAGCATTTCTGTATATGCCATACTAAACGGCTGTCACTATCTTATGATGAAATTATTCTGTCCTGAACACGTCTTGTTGGATTCTATTTAGGAACATCTTCATATAAGACCTCTCTAACATTTAAGCATATGCCATACAGAATGGCTCTCACTTACTTACAGTTAAAGGACACTGTGCTAAACCCGGCTTGCTGGCGGCTGTTTGAAACCTCTTCATATAAGACTTATTAAACATTTCACTACAGGCATGACAGACTAGCTATAACACTCGTTCACTGAAAGAACACTGTGGTGAAGCCAGATTACTTCTGGCGCCTTGGGAATGTCTTCGTATAAGGCTCTTCAAACACTTCATTATGCCTACAGAATGGCTATCGCTTCCATATCCAGAAAGAACGTTCTGATGAAACCAGTGGCTCTTTATGAGCATTTCATTTATGTCTTATCAAACGTTTCTCTACAGCTGCAACATGATATCCATAATATTCATTCAAGGAAACCACACTATGTTGAAAAAGCTTGCTTGTAGCTGTTCAGGAACACTCTCACATAAGACATCAAATAGTTCTCTTGAGGCATGACAGAATACGTATAACATTCATTTTCTGAATGAACACTGTGGCGAAAACACCTTGCTTGCAGCTGTTTAGGGGAATCTTCAAATAAGTCCTATCAAACATTTCACTACGGGCATGATGGAATATCTATAACATTCACACATTGAAAGAATGCTGTGGTGAAACCAACTTCCTTGTAGCTTTTAAGGAACATCTTCATGTAAGTCTTTTCTAGCATTTCAGTATGAGCCATAGAGAACAGCTATACTTTCTTAAAATGAAACAACATTGTACCTAACTCAGCTTTCAGGTAGACTTATAGTAACATTTTCATGTAAGATTTATTGAAAATTTCACAACATGTGCGACAGAATATCTATTACATTAATTCAATGAAAGATCACTATTGTGAAACCAGCTTGCTTGTATCTCTTTAGAAATACACTCATATAAGTCTTTTCTGACATTTCAGTGTATGCCATACAAAGTAACTATCACTTTATTACAATGAAAAGTCAGTGTGCTGATCCCAGCTTGCAGGTAGCTGTAGGAACCTTTTCATATATGATATAAAACATTTCACTCCAGCTATAGGAGACTATATATAAAGTTTATTAAATGAAAGAACACTGTGGTGTAACCAGATTGCTTGTAGCTATTTAGGAGTATCTTCATACAAGTCTTTTCAAACATTTCAGTGTATTCCATCCAGAATGGTTATCACTTCCATAAAATGAAAGAACGATGTTAAGAACCCAGCTGGAAAGTTGTCTTTTAGAAATATCTTTTTATAAGTCTTAACAAATATTGCGCTATGGTCATGACAGAATGATTTTAATATTCACTCAAGGAAAGAAGGATGAGCTGAACCCTTGTTTCCTAGTATCTGTTTAGGAAGAACTTCATAAAATACTTAAAAAATTACACTACAGACTTGAAAAATATCCATAAGATTCAGACACTAAAGGAACTCTGGTGAAACAAATGTGCTTACAGCTGTTTAGGGGCATATTCACATAAGACAGTTCAAACATTTCAGCATATGCCCTACAGATGACCTATCAATTACTAACAATGTGAGAACACTGTTCTAAGCCCAGTTTGCGGGTAGCTGTTTAGGAACATGTTCATATAAGACTTAACAAACATTTCATTGCATGTGGGACAGAATATATATAGCATTTGTTCACTGAGAGAAAACTGTGGTGAAACCATCTTACTTGCAGCCATTAAGGATCATCTTCATATTAGTCATTATAACCATTTCAATATTTGCTGTTCTGATTGAATATGAGTTTCCAACAATGAAAGAAACACTGTGCTGAATCCAGCTTGCAAGTAAGTTTTAACTAACACTTCACTACAAGTGTCACAGAATATCTGCAATATTGTTTCACTGAAAGACCTCTGTGGTGAAAGCATCTTGAAGCTATTATTAGGAACATTTTTATTTGAGACATTTCTCACATTTCAGTATATGCCATAATGAATGGGTATCATTTTCCTACAATGAAAGAACACTGTGCTAAATAGAGCTCACAGATAGCTATCTAGGAACGTTTTTACATAAGACTTATCAAACATTTTACAATAGTCGTGACAGACTATACATAACATTCAGTCACTGAAAGAAAACTGTGGAGAAACAATCTTGCTTGTATATATTTAGAAACTTCTTCATGTTCACCATTTCAAGCATTTCCGTATAAGACATACTGAATGAATATCACTTTGAGACAATGATATAACGTGCTGAAGCCAGATTGCAGGCAGCTGTTTAGGAACCTTTTCATAAGAGACTTATCATACATTTCACTACAAAGTATCTATTACATCCATTCAGTGAAAGAACACTATTGTGAAGCCAGATTGCTGGTAGCTAATTAGGAACATCTTGATATAAGGCTTTTCTAATATTTCAGTTTATGCCAAACAGAATGACTATCATTTTCTTAAAATGAAATAACACTGTGTTGAACTCATCTTGCAGGAAGCCATTTAGGGTTTCTTCATACAAAACACCAAACATGTCACTACTGCTCTGACAGAATCTCTGTAAGATTCCTTCACTGAGGAACACACTCTGGTGAAACCAGATTGCTCATAAGTTTTTAGGAATATCTTTATATAAGGCTATTCAAACACATCATATGCTATACAGAACGATGATCACTTCCATTAAATTAAACAACATTGCGATGCAACCAGCTGGCACATGCTATTTATGAACATTTTGTGTGTGTCTTATCAAACGTTTCTCTGCAGCCACAATGTGATAATTATTACATTCATTCAATGAAATACTGTGTTGAAAAAGCCTGCTTGTGGCTGTTTAGAAACATCTTCATGTAAGTGTTCATGCAAGCCTTATCAAACATTTCCCTACAGGCATGACAGAATATCTATAACATTCAATGTCTGTAAGAAGACTGCTGTGAAACCATTTTGCTTGTAGCTACTTAGGGACATCTTCATAAAACTTATCCAGCATTTCACTACGGGTGTGATAGACTATCTATAACATCCATTCACTGAAAGAACATTGTCTTGAAAACACCTAGCAAGTAGCTCTTAAGGAACATCTTCACATATGACATTTCAAACATTTCAGTATATGCCACATGGAACGGCTATCACTTTCTTACAATGAAAGAGCATTGTGCTTAATCAAGCCAACAGGTAGCTGTTTAGGGATATTTTCACAGAAATCATATCAAACATTTGACTACAGATGTGACAATGTCTATAACATTTGTTATCTGAAAGAAAATTATGCAAAAACCATCTTCTTTTCACTGTTTAGGAACATCTGCACATAGTACACTTCAAATACTTAAGTATATTCCACACAGAGCGACTATCATTTTCACAAAATGAAAGAACACATGCTGAATCCAGTTTATGGGTAGCTGTTTAGGAACATCATATATCAAATATGTCACCACAGATGTGACAATATCTAGAACATTCATTCACTGAAAGAACACTGTGAAGAAACCATCTTGCTTGTTAGCTGTTTAAGAATATAAATAAAAGGCTCTTCAAACATATCACTTTATGCCATACAGAATGGCTATCATCTCCATAGCCAGAAAAGAATACTGTGATGAACCCAGCTTGCAAGTAATTGTTTATTAATATTTTGCTCAAGTCTTATCAGACATTTGCCTACAGTCATGACAGGATATCTTTAATGTCTATTCAATGTAATAACACTGTATTTAAAAGAATTTCCTTGTAGCTGTTTAGAAACATCTTCATGTAAGACTTATTAAGCATTCCTTTGCAGGAATGACAGAATCTCTAAACATTCACTCATTGAATGAACACAGGGATGAAAGCAGTTTTCTTGTAACTGTTGAGGAACATCTTCATATAAAGCTTTTCAAGCATTTCAGTATATGGCATACAGCATGGCCATACCCTTCTTACAAGGAAAGAAGGTTGTGTTTAATAGCTTTCAGGTAGATTATTAGGAGCATTTTTATATAAGACCTATTGAACATTTAACTACAGGCATGGCAGAATATCTATTACATCCATTCAATGAAAGAACACTATGGTGAAAGTGGCTTGGTTTGACTGTTAAGGAAGATCTTCATTTAAGTCCTTTTCAGCATTTCTGTATATGCCATACTAAACGGCTGTCACTATCTTATGATGAAATTATTCTGTCCTGAACACGTCTTGTTGGATTCTATTTAGGAACATCTTCATATAAGACCTCTCTAACATTTAAGCATATGCCATACAGAATGGCTCTCACTTACTTACAGTTAAAGGACACTGTGCTAAACCCGGCTTGCTGGCGGCTGTTTGAAACCTCTTCATATAAGACTTATTAAACATTTCACTACAGGCATGACAGACTAGCTATAACACTCGTTCACTGAAAGAACACTGTGGTGAAGCCAGATTACTTCTGGCGCCTTGGGAATGTCTTCGTATAAGGCTCTTCAAACACTTCATTATGCCTACAGAATGGCTATCGCTTCCATATCCAGAAAGAACGTTCTGATGAAACCAGTGGCTCTTTATGAGCATTTCATTTATGTCTTATCAAACGTTTCTCTACAGCTGCAACATGATATCCATAATATTCATTCAAGGAAACCACACTATGTTGAAAAAGCTTGCTTGTAGCTGTTCAGGAACACTCTCACATAAGACATCAAATAGTTCTCTTGAGGCATGACAGAATACGTATAACATTCATTTTCTGAATGAACACTGTGGCGAAAACACCTTGCTTGCAGCTGTTTAGGGGAATCTTCAAATAAGTCCTATCAAACATTTCACTACGGGCATGATGGAATATCTATAACATTCACACATTGAAAGAATGCTGTGGTGAAACCAACTTCCTTGTAGCTTTTAAGGAACATCTTCATGTAAGTCTTTTCTAGCATTTCAGTATGAGCCATAGAGAACAGCTATACTTTCTTAAAATGAAACAACATTGTACCTAACTCAGCTTTCAGGTAGACTTATAGTAACATTTTCATGTAAGATTTATTGAAAATTTCACAACATGTGCGACAGAATATCTATTACATTAATTCAATGAAAGATCACTATTGTGAAACCAGCTTGCTTGTATCTCTTTAGAAATACACTCATATAAGTCTTTTCTGACATTTCAGTGTATGCCATACAAAGTAACTATCACTTTATTACAATGAAAAGTCAGTGTGCTGATCCCAGCTTGCAGGTAGCTGTAGGAACCTTTTCATATATGATATAAAACATTTCACTCCAGCTATAGGAGACTATATATAAAGTTTATTAAATGAAAGAACACTGTGGTGTAACCAGATTGCTTGTAGCTATTTAGGAGTATCTTCATACAAGTCTTTTCAAACATTTCAGTGTATTCCATCCAGAATGGTTATCACTTCCATAAAATGAAAGAACGATGTTAAGAACCCAGCTGGAAAGTTGTCTTTTAGAAATATCTTTTTATAAGTCTTAACAAATATTGCGCTATGGTCATGACAGAATGATTTTAATATTCACTCAAGGAAAGAAGGATGAGCTGAACCCTTGTTTCCTAGTATCTGTTTAGGAAGAACTTCATAAAATACTTAAAAAATTACACTACAGACTTGAAAAATATCCATAAGATTCAGACACTAAAGGAACTCTGGTGAAACAAATGTGCTTACAGCTGTTTAGGGGCATATTCACATAAGACAGTTCAAACATTTCAGCATATGCCCTACAGATGACCTATCAATTACTAACAATGTGAGAACACTGTTCTAAGCCCAGTTTGCGGGTAGCTGTTTAGGAACATGTTCATATAAGACTTAACAAACATTTCATTGCATGTGGGACAGAATATATATAGCATTTGTTCACTGAGAGAAAACTGTGGTGAAACCATCTTACTTGCAGCCATTAAGGATCATCTTCATATTAGTCATTATAACCATTTCAATATTTGCTGTTCTGATTGAATATGAGTTTCCAACAATGAAAGAAACACTGTGCTGAATCCAGCTTGCAAGTAAGTTTTAACTAACACTTCACTACAAGTGTCACAGAATATCTGCAATATTGTTTCACTGAAAGACCTCTGTGGTGAAAGCATCTTGAAGCTATTATTAGGAACATTTTTATTTGAGACATTTCTCACATTTCAGTATATGCCATAATGAATGGGTATCATTTTCCTACAATGAAAGAACACTGTGCTAAATAGAGCTCACAGATAGCTATCTAGGAACGTTTTTACATAAGACTTATCAAACATTTTACAATAGTCGTGACAGACTATACATAACATTCAGTCACTGAAAGAAAACTGTGGAGAAACAATCTTGCTTGTATATATTTAGAAACTTCTTCATGTTCACCATTTCAAGCATTTCCGTATAAGACATACTGAATGAATATCACTTTGAGACAATGATATAACGTGCTGAAGCCAGATTGCAGGCAGCTGTTTAGGAACCTTTTCATAAGAGACTTATCATACATTTCACTACAAAGTATCTATTACATCCATTCAGTGAAAGAACACTATTGTGAAGCCAGATTGCTGGTAGCTAATTAGGAACATCTTGATATAAGGCTTTTCTAATATTTCAGTTTATGCCAAACAGAATGACTATCATTTTCTTAAAATGAAATAACACTGTGTTGAACTCATCTTGCAGGAAGCCATTTAGGGTTTCTTCATACAAAACACCAAACATGTCACTACTGCTCTGACAGAATCTCTGTAAGATTCCTTCACTGAGGAACACACTCTGGTGAAACCAGATTGCTCATAAGTTTTTAGGAATATCTTTATATAAGGCTATTCAAACACATCATATGCTATACAGAACGATGATCACTTCCATTAAATTAAACAACATTGCGATGCAACCAGCTGGCACATGCTATTTATGAACATTTTGTGTGTGTCTTATCAAACGTTTCTCTGCAGCCACAATGTGATAATTATTACATTCATTCAATGAAATACTGTGTTGAAAAAGCCTGCTTGTGGCTGTTTAGAAACATCTTCATGTAAGTGTTCATGCAAGCCTTATCAAACATTTCCCTACAGGCATGACAGAATATCTATAACATTCAATGTCTGTAAGAAGACTGCTGTGAAACCATTTTGCTTGTAGCTACTTAGGGACATCTTCATAAAACTTATCCAGCATTTCACTACGGGTGTGATAGACTATCTATAACATCCATTCACTGAAAGAACATTGTCTTGAAAACACCTAGCAAGTAGCTCTTAAGGAACATCTTCACATATGACATTTCAAACATTTCAGTATATGCCACATGGAACGGCTATCACTTTCTTACAATGAAAGAGCATTGTGCTTAATCAAGCCAACAGGTAGCTGTTTAGGGATATTTTCACAGAAATCATATCAAACATTTGACTACAGATGTGACAATGTCTATAACATTTGTTATCTGAAAGAAAATTATGCAAAAACCATCTTCTTTTCACTGTTTAGGAACATCTGCACATAGTACACTTCAAATACTTAAGTATATTCCACACAGAGCGACTATCATTTTCACAAAATGAAAGAACACATGCTGAATCCAGTTTATGGGTAGCTGTTTAGGAACATCATATATCAAATATGTCACCACAGATGTGACAATATCTAGAACATTCATTCACTGAAAGAACACTGTGAAGAAACCATCTTGCTTGTTAGCTGTTTAAGAATATAAATAAAAGGCTCTTCAAACATATCACTTTATGCCATACAGAATGGCTATCATCTCCATAGCCAGAAAAGAATACTGTGATGAACCCAGCTTGCAAGTAATTGTTTATTAATATTTTGCTCAAGTCTTATCAGACATTTGCCTACAGTCATGACAGGATATCTTTAATGTCTATTCAATGTAATAACACTGTATTTAAAAGAATTTCCTTGTAGCTGTTTAGAAACATCTTCATGTAAGACTTATTAAGCATTCCTTTGCAGGAATGACAGAATCTCTAAACATTCACTCATTGAATGAACACAGGGATGAAAGCAGTTTTCTTGTAACTGTTGAGGAACATCTTCATATAAAGCTTTTCAAGCATTTCAGTATATGGCATACAGCATGGCCATACCCTTCTTACAAGGAAAGAAGGTTGTGTTTAATAGCTTTCAGGTAGATTATTAGGAGCATTTTTATATAAGACCTATTGAACATTTAACTACAGGCATGGCAGAATATCTATTACATCCATTCAATGAAAGAACACTATGGTGAAAGTGGCTTGGTTTGACTGTTAAGGAAGATCTTCATTTAAGTCCTTTTCAGCATTTCTGTATATGCCATACTAAACGGCTGTCACTATCTTATGATGAAATTATTCTGTCCTGAACACGTCTTGTTGGATTCTATTTAGGAACATCTTCATATAAGACCTCTCTAACATTTAAGCATATGCCATACAGAATGGCTCTCACTTACTTACAGTTAAAGGACACTGTGCTAAACCCGGCTTGCTGGCGGCTGTTTGAAACCTCTTCATATAAGACTTATTAAACATTTCACTACAGGCATGACAGACTAGCTATAACACTCGTTCACTGAAAGAACACTGTGGTGAAGCCAGATTACTTCTGGCGCCTTGGGAATGTCTTCGTATAAGGCTCTTCAAACACTTCATTATGCCTACAGAATGGCTATCGCTTCCATATCCAGAAAGAACGTTCTGATGAAACCAGTGGCTCTTTATGAGCATTTCATTTATGTCTTATCAAACGTTTCTCTACAGCTGCAACATGATATCCATAATATTCATTCAAGGAAACCACACTATGTTGAAAAAGCTTGCTTGTAGCTGTTCAGGAACACTCTCACATAAGACATCAAATAGTTCTCTTGAGGCATGACAGAATACGTATAACATTCATTTTCTGAATGAACACTGTGGCGAAAACACCTTGCTTGCAGCTGTTTAGGGGAATCTTCAAATAAGTCCTATCAAACATTTCACTACGGGCATGATGGAATATCTATAACATTCACACATTGAAAGAATGCTGTGGTGAAACCAACTTCCTTGTAGCTTTTAAGGAACATCTTCATGTAAGTCTTTTCTAGCATTTCAGTATGAGCCATAGAGAACAGCTATACTTTCTTAAAATGAAACAACATTGTACCTAACTCAGCTTTCAGGTAGACTTATAGTAACATTTTCATGTAAGATTTATTGAAAATTTCACAACATGTGCGACAGAATATCTATTACATTAATTCAATGAAAGATCACTATTGTGAAACCAGCTTGCTTGTATCTCTTTAGAAATACACTCATATAAGTCTTTTCTGACATTTCAGTGTATGCCATACAAAGTAACTATCACTTTATTACAATGAAAAGTCAGTGTGCTGATCCCAGCTTGCAGGTAGCTGTAGGAACCTTTTCATATATGATATAAAACATTTCACTCCAGCTATAGGAGACTATATATAAAGTTTATTAAATGAAAGAACACTGTGGTGTAACCAGATTGCTTGTAGCTATTTAGGAGTATCTTCATACAAGTCTTTTCAAACATTTCAGTGTATTCCATCCAGAATGGTTATCACTTCCATAAAATGAAAGAACGATGTTAAGAACCCAGCTGGAAAGTTGTCTTTTAGAAATATCTTTTTATAAGTCTTAACAAATATTGCGCTATGGTCATGACAGAATGATTTTAATATTCACTCAAGGAAAGAAGGATGAGCTGAACCCTTGTTTCCTAGTATCTGTTTAGGAAGAACTTCATAAAATACTTAAAAAATTACACTACAGACTTGAAAAATATCCATAAGATTCAGACACTAAAGGAACTCTGGTGAAACAAATGTGCTTACAGCTGTTTAGGGGCATATTCACATAAGACAGTTCAAACATTTCAGCATATGCCCTACAGATGACCTATCAATTACTAACAATGTGAGAACACTGTTCTAAGCCCAGTTTGCGGGTAGCTGTTTAGGAACATGTTCATATAAGACTTAACAAACATTTCATTGCATGTGGGACAGAATATATATAGCATTTGTTCACTGAGAGAAAACTGTGGTGAAACCATCTTACTTGCAGCCATTAAGGATCATCTTCATATTAGTCATTATAACCATTTCAATATTTGCTGTTCTGATTGAATATGAGTTTCCAACAATGAAAGAAACACTGTGCTGAATCCAGCTTGCAAGTAAGTTTTAACTAACACTTCACTACAAGTGTCACAGAATATCTGCAATATTGTTTCACTGAAAGACCTCTGTGGTGAAAGCATCTTGAAGCTATTATTAGGAACATTTTTATTTGAGACATTTCTCACATTTCAGTATATGCCATAATGAATGGGTATCATTTTCCTACAATGAAAGAACACTGTGCTAAATAGAGCTCACAGATAGCTATCTAGGAACGTTTTTACATAAGACTTATCAAACATTTTACAATAGTCGTGACAGACTATACATAACATTCAGTCACTGAAAGAAAACTGTGGAGAAACAATCTTGCTTGTATATATTTAGAAACTTCTTCATGTTCACCATTTCAAGCATTTCCGTATAAGACATACTGAATGAATATCACTTTGAGACAATGATATAACGTGCTGAAGCCAGATTGCAGGCAGCTGTTTAGGAACCTTTTCATAAGAGACTTATCATACATTTCACTACAAAGTATCTATTACATCCATTCAGTGAAAGAACACTATTGTGAAGCCAGATTGCTGGTAGCTAATTAGGAACATCTTGATATAAGGCTTTTCTAATATTTCAGTTTATGCCAAACAGAATGACTATCATTTTCTTAAAATGAAATAACACTGTGTTGAACTCATCTTGCAGGAAGCCATTTAGGGTTTCTTCATACAAAACACCAAACATGTCACTACTGCTCTGACAGAATCTCTGTAAGATTCCTTCACTGAGGAACACACTCTGGTGAAACCAGATTGCTCATAAGTTTTTAGGAATATCTTTATATAAGGCTATTCAAACACATCATATGCTATACAGAACGATGATCACTTCCATTAAATTAAACAACATTGCGATGCAACCAGCTGGCACATGCTATTTATGAACATTTTGTGTGTGTCTTATCAAACGTTTCTCTGCAGCCACAATGTGATAATTATTACATTCATTCAATGAAATACTGTGTTGAAAAAGCCTGCTTGTGGCTGTTTAGAAACATCTTCATGTAAGTGTTCATGCAAGCCTTATCAAACATTTCCCTACAGGCATGACAGAATATCTATAACATTCAATGTCTGTAAGAAGACTGCTGTGAAACCATTTTGCTTGTAGCTACTTAGGGACATCTTCATAAAACTTATCCAGCATTTCACTACGGGTGTGATAGACTATCTATAACATCCATTCACTGAAAGAACATTGTCTTGAAAACACCTAGCAAGTAGCTCTTAAGGAACATCTTCACATATGACATTTCAAACATTTCAGTATATGCCACATGGAACGGCTATCACTTTCTTACAATGAAAGAGCATTGTGCTTAATCAAGCCAACAGGTAGCTGTTTAGGGATATTTTCACAGAAATCATATCAAACATTTGACTACAGATGTGACAATGTCTATAACATTTGTTATCTGAAAGAAAATTATGCAAAAACCATCTTCTTTTCACTGTTTAGGAACATCTGCACATAGTACACTTCAAATACTTAAGTATATTCCACACAGAGCGACTATCATTTTCACAAAATGAAAGAACACATGCTGAATCCAGTTTATGGGTAGCTGTTTAGGAACATCATATATCAAATATGTCACCACAGATGTGACAATATCTAGAACATTCATTCACTGAAAGAACACTGTGAAGAAACCATCTTGCTTGTTAGCTGTTTAAGAATATAAATAAAAGGCTCTTCAAACATATCACTTTATGCCATACAGAATGGCTATCATCTCCATAGCCAGAAAAGAATACTGTGATGAACCCAGCTTGCAAGTAATTGTTTATTAATATTTTGCTCAAGTCTTATCAGACATTTGCCTACAGTCATGACAGGATATCTTTAATGTCTATTCAATGTAATAACACTGTATTTAAAAGAATTTCCTTGTAGCTGTTTAGAAACATCTTCATGTAAGACTTATTAAGCATTCCTTTGCAGGAATGACAGAATCTCTAAACATTCACTCATTGAATGAACACAGGGATGAAAGCAGTTTTCTTGTAACTGTTGAGGAACATCTTCATATAAAGCTTTTCAAGCATTTCAGTATATGGCATACAGCATGGCCATACCCTTCTTACAAGGAAAGAAGGTTGTGTTTAATAGCTTTCAGGTAGATTATTAGGAGCATTTTTATATAAGACCTATTGAACATTTAACTACAGGCATGGCAGAATATCTATTACATCCATTCAATGAAAGAACACTATGGTGAAAGTGGCTTGGTTTGACTGTTAAGGAAGATCTTCATTTAAGTCCTTTTCAGCATTTCTGTATATGCCATACTAAACGGCTGTCACTATCTTATGATGAAATTATTCTGTCCTGAACACGTCTTGTTGGATTCTATTTAGGAACATCTTCATATAAGACCTCTCTAACATTTAAGCATATGCCATACAGAATGGCTCTCACTTACTTACAGTTAAAGGACACTGTGCTAAACCCGGCTTGCTGGCGGCTGTTTGAAACCTCTTCATATAAGACTTATTAAACATTTCACTACAGGCATGACAGACTAGCTATAACACTCGTTCACTGAAAGAACACTGTGGTGAAGCCAGATTACTTCTGGCGCCTTGGGAATGTCTTCGTATAAGGCTCTTCAAACACTTCATTATGCCTACAGAATGGCTATCGCTTCCATATCCAGAAAGAACGTTCTGATGAAACCAGTGGCTCTTTATGAGCATTTCATTTATGTCTTATCAAACGTTTCTCTACAGCTGCAACATGATATCCATAATATTCATTCAAGGAAACCACACTATGTTGAAAAAGCTTGCTTGTAGCTGTTCAGGAACACTCTCACATAAGACATCAAATAGTTCTCTTGAGGCATGACAGAATACGTATAACATTCATTTTCTGAATGAACACTGTGGCGAAAACACCTTGCTTGCAGCTGTTTAGGGGAATCTTCAAATAAGTCCTATCAAACATTTCACTACGGGCATGATGGAATATCTATAACATTCACACATTGAAAGAATGCTGTGGTGAAACCAACTTCCTTGTAGCTTTTAAGGAACATCTTCATGTAAGTCTTTTCTAGCATTTCAGTATGAGCCATAGAGAACAGCTATACTTTCTTAAAATGAAACAACATTGTACCTAACTCAGCTTTCAGGTAGACTTATAGTAACATTTTCATGTAAGATTTATTGAAAATTTCACAACATGTGCGACAGAATATCTATTACATTAATTCAATGAAAGATCACTATTGTGAAACCAGCTTGCTTGTATCTCTTTAGAAATACACTCATATAAGTCTTTTCTGACATTTCAGTGTATGCCATACAAAGTAACTATCACTTTATTACAATGAAAAGTCAGTGTGCTGATCCCAGCTTGCAGGTAGCTGTAGGAACCTTTTCATATATGATATAAAACATTTCACTCCAGCTATAGGAGACTATATATAAAGTTTATTAAATGAAAGAACACTGTGGTGTAACCAGATTGCTTGTAGCTATTTAGGAGTATCTTCATACAAGTCTTTTCAAACATTTCAGTGTATTCCATCCAGAATGGTTATCACTTCCATAAAATGAAAGAACGATGTTAAGAACCCAGCTGGAAAGTTGTCTTTTAGAAATATCTTTTTATAAGTCTTAACAAATATTGCGCTATGGTCATGACAGAATGATTTTAATATTCACTCAAGGAAAGAAGGATGAGCTGAACCCTTGTTTCCTAGTATCTGTTTAGGAAGAACTTCATAAAATACTTAAAAAATTACACTACAGACTTGAAAAATATCCATAAGATTCAGACACTAAAGGAACTCTGGTGAAACAAATGTGCTTACAGCTGTTTAGGGGCATATTCACATAAGACAGTTCAAACATTTCAGCATATGCCCTACAGATGACCTATCAATTACTAACAATGTGAGAACACTGTTCTAAGCCCAGTTTGCGGGTAGCTGTTTAGGAACATGTTCATATAAGACTTAACAAACATTTCATTGCATGTGGGACAGAATATATATAGCATTTGTTCACTGAGAGAAAACTGTGGTGAAACCATCTTACTTGCAGCCATTAAGGATCATCTTCATATTAGTCATTATAACCATTTCAATATTTGCTGTTCTGATTGAATATGAGTTTCCAACAATGAAAGAAACACTGTGCTGAATCCAGCTTGCAAGTAAGTTTTAACTAACACTTCACTACAAGTGTCACAGAATATCTGCAATATTGTTTCACTGAAAGACCTCTGTGGTGAAAGCATCTTGAAGCTATTATTAGGAACATTTTTATTTGAGACATTTCTCACATTTCAGTATATGCCATAATGAATGGGTATCATTTTCCTACAATGAAAGAACACTGTGCTAAATAGAGCTCACAGATAGCTATCTAGGAACGTTTTTACATAAGACTTATCAAACATTTTACAATAGTCGTGACAGACTATACATAACATTCAGTCACTGAAAGAAAACTGTGGAGAAACAATCTTGCTTGTATATATTTAGAAACTTCTTCATGTTCACCATTTCAAGCATTTCCGTATAAGACATACTGAATGAATATCACTTTGAGACAATGATATAACGTGCTGAAGCCAGATTGCAGGCAGCTGTTTAGGAACCTTTTCATAAGAGACTTATCATACATTTCACTACAAAGTATCTATTACATCCATTCAGTGAAAGAACACTATTGTGAAGCCAGATTGCTGGTAGCTAATTAGGAACATCTTGATATAAGGCTTTTCTAATATTTCAGTTTATGCCAAACAGAATGACTATCATTTTCTTAAAATGAAATAACACTGTGTTGAACTCATCTTGCAGGAAGCCATTTAGGGTTTCTTCATACAAAACACCAAACATGTCACTACTGCTCTGACAGAATCTCTGTAAGATTCCTTCACTGAGGAACACACTCTGGTGAAACCAGATTGCTCATAAGTTTTTAGGAATATCTTTATATAAGGCTATTCAAACACATCATATGCTATACAGAACGATGATCACTTCCATTAAATTAAACAACATTGTGATGCAACCAGCTGGCACATGCTATTTATGAACATTTTGTGTGTGTCTTATCAAACGTTTCTCTGCAGCCACAATGTGATAATTATTACATTCATTCAATGAAATACTGTGTTGAAAAAGCCTGCTTGTGGCTGTTTAGAAACATCTTCATGTAAGTGTTCATGCAAGCCTTATCAAACATTTCCCTACAGGCATGACAGAATATCTATAACATTCAATGTCTGTAAGAAGACTGCTGTGAAACCATTTTGCTTGTAGCTACTTAGGGACATCTTCATAAAACTTATCCAGCATTTCACTACGGGTGTGATAGACTATCTATAACATCCATTCACTGAAAGAACATTGTCTTGAAAACACCTAGCAAGTAGCTCTTAAGGAACATCTTCACATATGACATTTCAAACATTTCAGTATATGCCACATGGAACGGCTATCACTTTCTTACAATGAAAGAGCATTGTGCTTAATCAAGCCAACAGGTAGCTGTTTAGGGATATTTTCACAGAAATCATATCAAACATTTGACTACAGATGTGACAATGTCTATAACATTTGTTATCTGAAAGAAAATTATGCAAAAACCATCTTCTTTTCACTGTTTAGGAACATCTGCACATAGTACACTTCAAATACTTAAGTATATTCCACACAGAGCGACTATCATTTTCACAAAATGAAAGAACACATGCTGAATCCAGTTTATGGGTAGCTGTTTAGGAACATCATATATCAAATATGTCACCACAGATGTGACAATATCTAGAACATTCATTCACTGAAAGAACACTGTGAAGAAACCATCTTGCTTGTTAGCTGTTTAAGAATATAAATAAAAGGCTCTTCAAACATATCACTTTATGCCATACAGAATGGCTATCATCTCCATAGCCAGAAAAGAATACTGTGATGAACCCAGCTTGCAAGTAATTGTTTATTAATATTTTGCTCAAGTCTTATCAGACATTTGCCTACAGTCATGACAGGATATCTTTAATGTCTATTCAATGTAATAACACTGTATTTAAAAGAATTTCCTTGTAGCTGTTTAGAAACATCTTCATGTAAGACTTATTAAGCATTCCTTTGCAGGAATGACAGAATCTCTAAACATTCACTCATTGAATGAACACAGGGATGAAAGCAGTTTTCTTGTAACTGTTGAGGAACATCTTCATATAAAGCTTTTCAAGCATTTCAGTATATGGCATACAGCATGGCCATACCCTTCTTACAAGGAAAGAAGGTTGTGTTTAATAGCTTTCAGGTAGATTATTAGGAGCATTTTTATATAAGACCTATTGAACATTTAACTACAGGCATGGCAGAATATCTATTACATCCATTCAATGAAAGAACACTATGGTGAAAGTGGCTTGGTTTGACTGTTAAGGAAGATCTTCATTTAAGTCCTTTTCAGCATTTCTGTATATGCCATACTAAACGGCTGTCACTATCTTATGATGAAATTATTCTGTCCTGAACACGTCTTGTTGGATTCTATTTAGGAACATCTTCATATAAGACCTCTCTAACATTTAAGCATATGCCATACAGAATGGCTCTCACTTACTTACAGTTAAAGGACACTGTGCTAAACCCGGCTTGCTGGCGGCTGTTTGAAACCTCTTCATATAAGACTTATTAAACATTTCACTACAGGCATGACAGACTAGCTATAACACTCGTTCACTGAAAGAACACTGTGGTGAAGCCAGATTACTTCTGGCGCCTTGGGAATGTCTTCGTATAAGGCTCTTCAAACACTTCATTATGCCTACAGAATGGCTATCGCTTCCATATCCAGAAAGAACGTTCTGATGAAACCAGTGGCTCTTTATGAGCATTTCATTTATGTCTTATCAAACGTTTCTCTACAGCTGCAACATGATATCCATAATATTCATTCAAGGAAACCACACTATGTTGAAAAAGCTTGCTTGTAGCTGTTCAGGAACACTCTCACATAAGACATCAAATAGTTCTCTTGAGGCATGACAGAATACGTATAACATTCATTTTCTGAATGAACACTGTGGCGAAAACACCTTGCTTGCAGCTGTTTAGGGGAATCTTCAAATAAGTCCTATCAAACATTTCACTACGGGCATGATGGAATATCTATAACATTCACACATTGAAAGAATGCTGTGGTGAAACCAACTTCCTTGTAGCTTTTAAGGAACATCTTCATGTAAGTCTTTTCTAGCATTTCAGTATGAGCCATAGAGAACAGCTATACTTTCTTAAAATGAAACAACATTGTACCTAACTCAGCTTTCAGGTAGACTTATAGTAACATTTTCATGTAAGATTTATTGAAAATTTCACAACATGTGCGACAGAATATCTATTACATTAATTCAATGAAAGATCACTATTGTGAAACCAGCTTGCTTGTATCTCTTTAGAAATACACTCATATAAGTCTTTTCTGACATTTCAGTGTATGCCATACAAAGTAACTATCACTTTATTACAATGAAAAGTCAGTGTGCTGATCCCAGCTTGCAGGTAGCTGTAGGAACCTTTTCATATATGATATAAAACATTTCACTCCAGCTATAGGAGACTATATATAAAGTTTATTAAATGAAAGAACACTGTGGTGTAACCAGATTGCTTGTAGCTATTTAGGAGTATCTTCATACAAGTCTTTTCAAACATTTCAGTGTATTCCATCCAGAATGGTTATCACTTCCATAAAATGAAAGAACGATGTTAAGAACCCAGCTGGAAAGTTGTCTTTTAGAAATATCTTTTTATAAGTCTTAACAAATATTGCGCTATGGTCATGACAGAATGATTTTAATATTCACTCAAGGAAAGAAGGATGAGCTGAACCCTTGTTTCCTAGTATCTGTTTAGGAAGAACTTCATAAAATACTTAAAAAATTACACTACAGACTTGAAAAATATCCATAAGATTCAGACACTAAAGGAACTCTGGTGAAACAAATGTGCTTACAGCTGTTTAGGGGCATATTCACATAAGACAGTTCAAACATTTCAGCATATGCCCTACAGATGACCTATCAATTACTAACAATGTGAGAACACTGTTCTAAGCCCAGTTTGCGGGTAGCTGTTTAGGAACATGTTCATATAAGACTTAACAAACATTTCATTGCATGTGGGACAGAATATATATAGCATTTGTTCACTGAGAGAAAACTGTGGTGAAACCATCTTACTTGCAGCCATTAAGGATCATCTTCATATTAGTCATTATAACCATTTCAATATTTGCTGTTCTGATTGAATATGAGTTTCCAACAATGAAAGAAACACTGTGCTGAATCCAGCTTGCAAGTAAGTTTTAACTAACACTTCACTACAAGTGTCACAGAATATCTGCAATATTGTTTCACTGAAAGACCTCTGTGGTGAAAGCATCTTGAAGCTATTATTAGGAACATTTGTATTTAAGACATTTCTCACATTTCAGTATATGCCATAATGAATGGGTATCATTTTCCTACAATGAAAGAACACTGTGCTAAATAGAGCTCACAGATAGCTATCTAGGAACGTTTTTACATAAGACTTATCAAACATTTTACAATAGTCGTGACAGACTATACATAACATTCAGTCACTGAAAGAAAACTGTGGAGAAACAATCTTGCTTGTATATATTTAGAAACTTCTTCATGTTCACCATTTCAAGCATTTCCGTATAAGACATACTGAATGAATATCACTTTGAGACAATGATATAACGTGCTGAAGCCAGATTGCAGGCAGCTGTTTAGGAACCTTTTCATAAGAGACTTATCATACATTTCACTACAAAGTATCTATTACATCCATTCAGTGAAAGAACACTATTGTGAAGCCAGATTGCTGGTAGCTAATTAGGAACATCTTGATATAAGGCTTTTCTAATATTTCAGTTTATGCCAAACAGAATGACTATCATTTTCTTAAAATGAAATAACACTGTGTTGAACTCATCTTGCAGGAAGCCATTTAGGGTTTCTTCATACAAAACACCAAACATGTCACTACTGCTCTGACAGAATCTCTGTAAGATTCCTTCACTGAGGAACACACTCTGGTGAAACCAGATTGCTCATAAGTTTTTAGGAATATCTTTATATAAGGCTATTCAAACACATCATATGCTATACAGAACGATGATCACTTCCATTAAATTAAACAACATTGTGATGCAACCAGCTGGCACATGCTATTTATGAACATTTTGTGTGTGTCTTATCAAACGTTTCTCTGCAGCCACAATGTGATAATTATTACATTCATTCAATGAAATACTGTGTTGAAAAAGCCTGCTTGTGGCTGTTTAGAAACATCTTCATGTAAGTGTTCATGCAAGCCTTATCAAACATTTCCCTACAGGCATGACAGAATATCTATAACATTCAATGTCTGTAAGAAGACTGCTGTGAAACCATTTTGCTTGTAGCTACTTAGGGACATCTTCATAAAACTTATCCAGCATTTCACTACGGGTGTGATAGACTATCTATAACATCCATTCACTGAAAGAACATTGTCTTGAAAACACCTAGCAAGTAGCTCTTAAGGAACATCTTCACATATGACATTTCAAACATTTCAGTATATGCCACATGGAACGGCTATCACTTTCTTACAATGAAAGAGCATTGTGCTTAATCAAGCCAACAGGTAGCTGTTTAGGGATATTTTCACAGAAATCATATCAAACATTTGACTACAGATGTGACAATGTCTATAACATTTGTTATCTGAAAGAAAATTATGCAAAAACCATCTTCTTTTCACTGTTTAGGAACATCTGCACATAGTACACTTCAAATACTTAAGTATATTCCACACAGAGCGACTATCATTTTCACAAAATGAAAGAACACATGCTGAATCCAGTTTATGGGTAGCTGTTTAGGAACATCATATATCAAATATGTCACCACAGATGTGACAATATCTAGAACATTCATTCACTGAAAGAACACTGTGAAGAAACCATCTTGCTTGTTAGCTGTTTAAGAATATAAATAAAAGGCTCTTCAAACATATCACTTTATGCCATACAGAATGGCTATCATCTCCATAGCCAGAAAAGAATACTGTGATGAACCCAGCTTGCAAGTAATTGTTTATTAATATTTTGCTCAAGTCTTATCAGACATTTGCCTACAGTCATGACAGGATATCTTTAATGTCTATTCAATGTAATAACACTGTATTTAAAAGAATTTCCTTGTAGCTGTTTAGAAACATCTTCATGTAAGACTTATTAAGCATTCCTTTGCAGGAATGACAGAATCTCTAAACATTCACTCATTGAATGAACACAGGGATGAAAGCAGTTTTCTTGTAACTGTTGAGGAACATCTTCATATAAAGCTTTTCAAGCATTTCAGTATATGGCATACAGCATGGCCATACCCTTCTTACAAGGAAAGAAGGTTGTGTTTAATAGCTTTCAGGTAGATTATTAGGAGCATTTTTATGTAAGACCTATTGAACATTTAACTACAGGCATGGCAGAATATCTATTACATCCATTCAATGAAAGAACACTATGGTGAAAGTGGCTTGGTTTGACTGTTAAGGAAGATCTTCATTTAAGTCCTTTTCAGCATTTCTGTATATGCCATACTAAACGGCTGTCACTATCTTATGATGAAATTATTCTGTCCTGAACACGTCTTGTTGGATTCTATTTAGGAACATCTTCATATAAGACCTCTCTAACATTTAAGCATATGCCATACAGAATGGCTCTCACTTACTTACAGTTAAAGGACACTGTGCTAAACCCGGCTTGCTGGCGGCTGTTTGAAACCTCTTCATATAAGACTTATTAAACATTTCACTACAGGCATGACAGACTAGCTATAACACTCGTTCACTGAAAGAACACTGTGGTGAAGCCAGATTACTTCTGGCGCCTTGGGAATGTCTTCGTATAAGGCTCTTCAAACACTTCATTATGCCTACAGAATGGCTATCGCTTCCATATCCAGAAAGAACGTTCTGATGAAACCAGTGGCTCTTTATGAGCATTTCATTTATGTCTTATCAAACGTTTCTCTACAGCTGCAACATGATATCCATAATATTCATTCAAGGAAACCACACTATGTTGAAAAAGCTTGCTTGTAGCTGTTCAGGAACACTCTCACATAAGACATCAAATAGTTCTCTTGAGGCATGACAGAATACGTATAACATTCATTTTCTGAATGAACACTGTGGCGAAAACACCTTGCTTGCAGCTGTTTAGGGGAATCTTCAAATAAGTCCTATCAAACATTTCACTACGGGCATGATGGAATATCTATAACATTCACACATTGAAAGAATGCTGTGGTGAAACCAACTTCCTTGTAGCTTTTAAGGAACATCTTCATGTAAGTCTTTTCTAGCATTTCAGTATGAGCCATAGAGAACAGCTATACTTTCTTAAAATGAAACAACATTGTACCTAACTCAGCTTTCAGGTAGACTTATAGTAACATTTTCATGTAAGATTTATTGAAAATTTCACAACATGTGCGACAGAATATCTATTACATTAATTCAATGAAAGATCACTATTGTGAAACCAGCTTGCTTGTATCTCTTTAGAAATACACTCATATAAGTCTTTTCTGACATTTCAGTGTATGCCATACAAAGTAACTATCACTTTATTACAATGAAAAGTCAGTGTGCTGATCCCAGCTTGCAGGTAGCTGTAGGAACCTTTTCATATATGATATAAAACATTTCACTCCAGCTATAGGAGACTATATATAAAGTTTATTAAATGAAAGAACACTGTGGTGTAACCAGATTGCTTGTAGCTATTTAGGAGTATCTTCATACAAGTCTTTTCAAACATTTCAGTGTATTCCATCCAGAATGGTTATCACTTCCATAAAATGAAAGAACGATGTTAAGAACCCAGCTGGAAAGTTGTCTTTTAGAAATATCTTTTTATAAGTCTTAACAAATATTGCGCTATGGTCATGACAGAATGATTTTAATATTCACTCAAGGAAAGAAGGATGAGCTGAACCCTTGTTTCCTAGTATCTGTTTAGGAAGAACTTCATAAAATACTTAAAAAATTACACTACAGACTTGAAAAATATCCATAAGATTCAGACACTAAAGGAACTCTGGTGAAACAAATGTGCTTACAGCTGTTTAGGGGCATATTCACATAAGACAGTTCAAACATTTCAGCATATGCCCTACAGATGACCTATCAATTACTAACAATGTGAGAACACTGTTCTAAGCCCAGTTTGCGGGTAGCTGTTTAGGAACATGTTCATATAAGACTTAACAAACATTTCATTGCATGTGGGACAGAATATATATAGCATTTGTTCACTGAGAGAAAACTGTGGTGAAACCATCTTACTTGCAGCCATTAAGGATCATCTTCGTATTAGTCATTATAACCATTTCAATATTTGCTGTTCTGATTGAATATGAGTTTCCAACAATGAAAGAAACACTGTGCTGAATCCAGCTTGCAAGTAAGTTTTAACTAACACTTCACTACAAGTGTCACAGAATATCTGCAATATTGTTTCACTGAAAGACCTCTGTGGTGAAAGCATCTTGAAGCTATTATTAGGAACATTTGTATTTGAGACATTTCTCACATTTCAGTATATGCCATAATGAATGGGTATCATTTTCCTACAATGAAAGAACACTGTGCTAAATAGAGCTCACAGATAGCTATCTAGGAACGTTTTTACATAAGACTTATCAAACATTTTACAATAGTCGTGACAGACTATACATAACATTCAGTCACTGAAAGAAAACTGTGGAGAAACAATCTTGCTTGTATATATTTAGAAACTTCTTCATGTTCACCATTTCAAGCATTTCCGTATAAGACATACTGAATGAATATCACTTTGAGACAATGATATAACGTGCTGAAGCCAGATTGCAGGCAGCTGTTTAGGAACCTTTTCATAAGAGACTTATCATACATTTCACTACAAAGTATCTATTACATCCATTCAGTGAAAGAACACTATTGTGAAGCCAGATTGCTGGTAGCTAATTAGGAACATCTTGATATAAGGCTTTTCTAATATTTCAGTTTATGCCAAACAGAATGACTATCATTTTCTTAAAATGAAATAACACTGTGTTGAACTCATCTTGCAGGAAGCCATTTAGGGTTTCTTCATACAAAACACCAAACATGTCACTACTGCTCTGACAGAATCTCTGTAAGATTCCTTCACTGAGGAACACACTCTGGTGAAACCAGATTGCTCATAAGTTTTTAGGAATATCTTTATATAAGGCTATTCAAACACATCATATGCTATACAGAACGATGATCACTTCCATTAAATTAAACAACATTGCGATGCAACCAGCTGGCACATGCTATTTATGAACATTTTGTGTGTGTCTTATCAAACGTTTCTCTGCAGCCACAATGTGATAATTATTACATTCATTCAATGAAATACTGTGTTGAAAAAGCCTGCTTGTGGCTGTTTAGAAACATCTTCATGTAAGTGTTCATGCAAGCCTTATCAAACATTTCCCTACAGGCATGACAGAATATCTATAACATTCAATGTCTGTAAGAAGACTGCTGTGAAACCATTTTGCTTGTAGCTACTTAGGGACATCTTCATAAAACTTATCCAGCATTTCACTACGGGTGTGATAGACTATCTATAACATCCATTCACTGAAAGAACATTGTCTTGAAAACACCTAGCAAGTAGCTCTTAAGGAACATCTTCACATATGACATTTCAAACATTTCAGTATATGCCACATGGAACGGCTATCACTTTCTTACAATGAAAGAGCATTGTGCTTAATCAAGCCAACAGGTAGCTGTTTAGGGATATTTTCACAGAAATCATATCAAACATTTGACTACAGATGTGACAATGTCTATAACATTTGTTATCTGAAAGAAAATTATGCAAAAACCATCTTCTTTTCACTGTTTAGGAACATCTGCACATAGTACACTTCAAATACTTAAGTATATTCCACACAGAGCGACTATCATTTTCACAAAATGAAAGAACACATGCTGAATCCAGTTTATGGGTAGCTGTTTAGGAACATCATATATCAAATATGTCACCACAGATGTGACAATATCTAGAACATTCATTCACTGAAAGAACACTGTGAAGAAACCATCTTGCTTGTTAGCTGTTTAAGAATATAAATAAAAGGCTCTTCAAACATATCACTTTATGCCATACAGAATGGCTATCATCTCCATAGCCAGAAAAGAATACTGTGATGAACCCAGCTTGCAAGTAATTGTTTATTAATATTTTGCTCAAGTCTTATCAGACATTTGCCTACAGTCATGACAGGATATCTTTAATGTCTATTCAATGTAATAACACTGTATTTAAAAGAATTTCCTTGTAGCTGTTTAGAAACATCTTCATGTAAGACTTATTAAGCATTCCTTTGCAGGAATGACAGAATCTCTAAACATTCACTCATTGAATGAACACAGGGATGAAAGCAGTTTTCTTGTAACTGTTGAGGAACATCTTCATATAAAGCTTTTCAAGCATTTCAGTATATGGCATACAGCATGGCCATACCCTTCTTACAAGGAAAGAAGGTTGTGTTTAATAGCTTTCAGGTAGATTATTAGGAGCATTTTTATGTAAGACCTATTGAACATTTAACTACAGGCATGGCAGACTATCTATTACATCCATTCAATGAAAGAACACTATGGTGAAAGTGGCTTGGTTTGACTGTTAAGGAAGATCTTCATTTAAGTCCTTTTCAGCATTTCTGTATATGCCATACTAAACGGCTGTCACTATCTTATGATGAAATTATTCTGTCCTGAACACGTCTTGTTGGATTCTATTTAGGAACATCTTCATATAAGACCTCTCTAACATTTAAGCATATGCCATACAGAATGGCTCTCACTTACTTACAGTTAAAGGACACTGTGCTAAACCCGGCTTGCTGGCGGCTGTTTGAAACCTCTTCATATAAGACTTATTAAACATTTCACTACAGGCATGACAGACTAGCTATAACACTCGTTCACTGAAAGAACACTGTGGTGAAGCCAGATTACTTCTGGCGCCTTGGGAATGTCTTCGTATAAGGCTCTTCAAACACTTCATTATGCCTACAGAATGGCTATCGCTTCCATATCCAGAAAGAACGTTCTGATGAAACCAGTGGCTCTTTATGAGCATTTCATTTATGTCTTATCAAACGTTTCTCTACAGCTGCAACATGATATCCATAATATTCATTCAAGGAAACCACACTATGTTGAAAAAGCTTGCTTGTAGCTGTTCAGGAACACTCTCACATAAGACATCAAATAGTTCTCTTGAGGCATGACAGAATACGTATAACATTCATTTTCTGAATGAACACTGTGGCGAAAACACCTTGCTTGCAGCTGTTTAGGGGAATCTTCAAATAAGTCCTATCAAACATTTCACTACGGGCATGATGGAATATCTATAACATTCACACATTGAAAGAATGCTGTGGTGAAACCAACTTCCTTGTAGCTTTTAAGGAACATCTTCATGTAAGTCTTTTCTAGCATTTCAGTATGAGCCATAGAGAACAGCTATACTTTCTTAAAATGAAACAACATTGTACCTAACTCAGCTTTCAGGTAGACTTATAGTAACATTTTCATGTAAGATTTATTGAAAATTTCACAACATGTGCGACAGAATATCTATTACATTAATTCAATGAAAGATCACTATTGTGAAACCAGCTTGCTTGTATCTCTTTAGAAATACACTCATATAAGTCTTTTCTGACATTTCAGTGTATGCCATACAAAGTAACTATCACTTTATTACAATGAAAAGTCAGTGTGCTGATCCCAGCTTGCAGGTAGCTGTAGGAACCTTTTCATATATGATATAAAACATTTCACTCCAGCTATAGGAGACTATATATAAAGTTTATTAAATGAAAGAACACTGTGGTGTAACCAGATTGCTTGTAGCTATTTAGGAGTATCTTCATACAAGTCTTTTCAAACATTTCAGTGTATTCCATCCAGAATGGTTATCACTTCCATAAAATGAAAGAACGATGTTAAGAACCCAGCTGGAAAGTTGTCTTTTAGAAATATCTTTTTATAAGTCTTAACAAATATTGCGCTATGGTCATGACAGAATGATTTTAATATTCACTCAAGGAAAGAAGGATGAGCTGAACCCTTGTTTCCTAGTATCTGTTTAGGAAGAACTTCATAAAATACTTAAAAAATTACACTACAGACTTGAAAAATATCCATAAGATTCAGACACTAAAGGAACTCTGGTGAAACAAATGTGCTTACAGCTGTTTAGGGGCATATTCACATAAGACAGTTCAAACATTTCAGCATATGCCCTACAGATGACCTATCAATTACTAACAATGTGAGAACACTGTTCTAAGCCCAGTTTGCGGGTAGCTGTTTAGGAACATGTTCATATAAGACTTAACAAACATTTCATTGCATGTGGGACAGAATATATATAGCATTTGTTCACTGAGAGAAAACTGTGGTGAAACCATCTTACTTGCAGCCATTAAGGATCATCTTCATATTAGTCATTATAACCATTTCAATATTTGCTGTTCTGATTGAATATGAGTTTCCAACAATGAAAGAAACACTGTGCTGAATCCAGCTTGCAAGTAAGTTTTAACTAACACTTCACTACAAGTGTCACAGAATATCTGCAATATTGTTTCACTGAAAGACCTCTGTGGTGAAAGCATCTTGAAGCTATTATTAGGAACATTTTTATTTGAGACATTTCTCACATTTCAGTATATGCCATAATGAATGGGTATCATTTTCCTACAATGAAAGAACACTGTGCTAAATAGAGCTCACAGATAGCTATCTAGGAACGTTTTTACATAAGACTTATCAAACATTTTACAATAGTCGTGACAGACTATACATAACATTCAGTCACTGAAAGAAAACTGTGGAGAAACAATCTTGCTTGTATATATTTAGAAACTTCTTCATGTTCACCATTTCAAGCATTTCCGTATAAGACATACTGAATGAATATCACTTTGAGACAATGATATAACGTGCTGAAGCCAGATTGCAGGCAGCTGTTTAGGAACCTTTTCATAAGAGACTTATCATACATTTCACTACAAAGTATCTATTACATCCATTCAGTGAAAGAACACTATTGTGAAGCCAGATTGCTGGTAGCTAATTAGGAACATCTTGATATAAGGCTTTTCTAATATTTCAGTTTATGCCAAACAGAATGACTATCATTTTCTTAAAATGAAATAACACTGTGTTGAACTCATCTTGCAGGAAGCCATTTAGGGTTTCTTCATACAAAACACCAAACATGTCACTACTGCTCTGACAGAATCTCTGTAAGATTCCTTCACTGAGGAACACACTCTGGTGAAACCAGATTGCTCATAAGTTTTTAGGAATATCTTTATATAAGGCTATTCAAACACATCATATGCTATACAGAACGATGATCACTTCCATTAAATTAAACAACATTGTGATGCAACCAGCTGGCACATGCTATTTATGAACATTTTGTGTGTGTCTTATCAAACGTTTCTCTGCAGCCACAATGTGATAATTATTACATTCATTCAATGAAATACTGTGTTGAAAAAGCCTGCTTGTGGCTGTTTAGAAACATCTTCATGTAAGTGTTCATGCAAGCCTTATCAAACATTTCCCTACAGGCATGACAGAATATCTATAACATTCAATGTCTGTAAGAAGACTGCTGTGAAACCATTTTGCTTGTAGCTACTTAGAGACATCTTCATAAAACTTATCCAGCATTTCACTACGGGTGTGATAGACTATCTATAACATCCATTCACTGAAAGAACATTGTCTGGAAAACACCTAGCAAGTAGCTCTTAAGGAACATCTTCACATATGCCATTTCAAACATTTCAGTATATGCCACAAGGAACGGCTATCACTTTCTTACAATGAAAGAGCATTGTGCTTAATCAAGCCAACAGGTAGCTGTTTAGGGATATTTTCACATAAATCATATCAATCATTTGACTACAGATGTGACAATGTCTATAACATTTGTTATCTGAAAGAAAATTATGCAAAAACCATCTTCTTTTCACTGTTTAGGAACATCTGCACATAGTACACTTCAAATACTTAAGTATATTCCACACAGAGCGACTATCATTTTCACAAAATGAAAGAACACATGCTGAATCCAGTTTATAGGTAGCTGTTTAGGAACATCATATATCAAATATGTCACCACAGATGTGACAATATCTAGAACATTCATTCACTGAAAGAACACTGTGAAGAAACCATCTTGCTTGTTAGCTGTTTAAGAATATAAATAAAAGGCTCTTCAAACATATCACTTTATGCCATACAGAATGGCTATCATCTCCATAGCCAGAAAAGAATACTGTGATGAACCCAGCTTGCAAGTAATTGTTTATTAATATTTTGCTCAAGTCTTATCAGACATTTGCCTACAGTCATGACAGGATATCTTTAATGTCTATTCAATGTAATAACACTGTATTTAAAAGAATTTCCTTGTAGCTGTTTAGAAACATCTTCATGTAAGACTTATTAAACATTCCTTTGCAGGAATGACAGAATCTCTAAACATTCACTCATTGAATGAACACAGGGATGAAAGCAGTTTTCTTGTAACTGTTGAGGAACATCTTCATATAAAGCTTTTCAAGCATTTCAGTATATGGCATACAGCATGGCCATACCCTTCTTACAAGGAAAGAAGGTTGTGTTTAATAGCTTTCAGGTAGATTATTAGGAGCATTTTTATGTAAGACCTATTGAACATTTAACTACAGGCATGGCAGAATATCTATTACATCCATTCAATGAAAGAACACTATGGTGAAAGTGGCTTGGTTTGACTGTTAAGGAAGATCTTCATTTAAGTCCTTTTCAGCACTTCTGTATATGCCATACTAAACGGCTGTCACTATCTTATGATGAAATTATTCTGTCCTGAACACGTCTTGTTGGATTCTATTTAGGAACATCTTCATATAAGACCTCTCTAACATTTAAGCATATGCCATACAGAAGGGCTCTCACTTACTTACAGTTAAAGGACACTGTGCTAAACCCGGCTTGCTGGCGGCTGTTTGAAACCTCTTCATATAAGACTTATTAAACATTTCACTACAGGCATGACAGACTAGCTATAACACTCGTTCACTGAAAGAACACTGTGGTGAAGCCAGATTACTTCTGGCGCCTTGGGAATGTCTTCGTATAAGGCTCTTCAAACACTTCATTATGCCTACAGAATGGCTATCGCTTCCATATCCAGAAAGAACGTTCTGATGAAACCAGTGGCTCTTTATGAGCATTTCATTTATGTCTTATCAAACGTTTCTGTACAGCCGCAACATGATATCCATAACATTCATTCAAGGAAACCACACTATGTTGAAAAAGCTTGCTTGTAGCTGTTCAGGAACACTCTCACATAAGACATCAAATAGTTCTCTTGAGGCATGACAGAATACGTATAACATTCATTTTCTGAATGAACACTGTGGTGAAAACACCTTGCTTGCAGCTGTTTAGGGGAATTTTCAAATAAGTCCTATCAAACATTTCACTACGGGCATGATGGAATATCTATAACATTCACACATTGAAAGAATGCTGTGGTGAAACCAACTTCCTTGTAGCTTTTAAGGAACATCTTCATGTAAGTCTTTTCTAGCATTTCAGTATGAGCCATAGAGAACAGCTATACTTTCTTAAAATGAAAAAACATTGTACCTAACTCAGCTTTCAGGTAGACTTATAGTAACATTTTCATGTAAGATTTATTGAAAATTTCACAACATGTGCGACAGAATATCTATTACATTAATTCAATGAAAGATCACTATTGTGAAACCAGCTTGCTTGTATCTCTTTAGAAATACACTCATATAAGTCTTTTCTGACATTTCAGTGTATGCCATACAAAGTAACTATCACTTTATTACAATGAAAAGTCAGTGTGCTGATCCCAGCTTGCAGGTAGCTGTAGGAACCTTTTCATATATGATATAAAACATTTCACTACAGCTATAGGAGAATATATATAAAGTTTATTAAATGAAAGAACACTGTGGTGTAACCAGATTGCTTGTAGCTATTTAGGAGTATCTTCATACAAGTCTTTTCAAACATTTCAGTGTATTCCATCCAGAATGGTTATCACTTCCATAAAACGAAAGAACGATGTTAAGAACCCAGCTGGAAAGTTGTCTTTTAGAAATATCTTTTTATAAGTCTTAACAAATATTGCGCTATGGTCATGACAGAATGATTTTAATATTCACTCAAGGAAAGAAGGATGAGCTGAACCCTTGTTTCCTAGTATCTGTTTAGGAAGAACTTCATAAAATACTTAAAAAATTACACTACAGACTTGAAAAATATCCATAAGATTCAGACACTAAAGGAACTCTGGTGAAACAAATGTGCTTACAGCTGTTTAGGGGCATATTCACCTAAGACAGTTCGAACATTTCAGCATATGCCCTACAGATGACCTATCAATTACTAACAATGTGAGAAGACTGTTCTAAGCCCAGTTTGCGGGTAGCTGTTTAGGAACATGTTCATATAAGACTTAACAAACATTTCATTGCATGTGGGACAGAATATATATAGCATTTGTTCACTGAGAGAAAACTGTGGTGAAACCATCTTACTTGCAGCCATTACGGATCATCTTCGTATTAGTCATTATAACTATTTCAATATTTGCTGTTCTGATTGAATATGAGTTTCCAACAATGAAAGAAACACTGTGCTGAATCCAGCTTGCAAGTAAGTTTTAACTAACACTTCACTACAAGTGTCACAGAATATCTGCAATATTGTTTCACTGAAAGACCTCTGTGGTGAAAGCATCTTGAAGCTATTATTAGGAACATTTGTATTTGAGACATTTCTCACATTTCAGTATATGCCATAATGAATGGGTATCATTTTCCTACAATGAAAGAACACTGTGCTAAATAGAGCTCACAGATCGCTATCTAGGAACGTTTTTACATAAGACTTATCAAACATTTTACAATAGTCGTGACAGACTATACATAACATTCATCACTGAAAGAAAACTGTGGAGAAACAATCTTGCTTGTATATATTTAGAAACTTCTTCATGTTCACCATTTCAAGCATTTCCATATAAGACATACTGAATGAATATCACTTTGAGACAATGATATAATGTGCTGAAGCCAGATTGCAGGCAGCTGTTTAGGAACCTTTTCCTAAGAGACTTATCATACATTTCACTACAAAGTATCTATTACATCCATTCAGTGAAAGAACACTATTGTGAAGCCAGATTGCTGGTAGCTAATTAGGAACATCTTGATATAAGGCTTTTCTAATATTTCAGTTTATGCCAAACAGAATGACTATCATTTTCTTAAAATGAAATAACACTGTGTTGAACTCATCTTGCAGGAAGCCATTTAGGGTTTCTTCATACAAAACACCAAACATGTCACTACTGCTCTGACAGAATCTCTGTAAGATTCCTTCACTGAGGAACACACTCTGGTGAAACCAGATTGCTCATAAGTTTTTAGGAATATCTTTATATGAGGCTATTCAAACACATCATATGCTGTACAGAATGATTATCACTTCCATTAAATTAAACAACATTGTGATGCAACCAGCTGGCACATGCTATTTATGAACATTTTGTGTGTGTCTTATCAAGCGTTTCTCTGCAGCCACAATGTGATAATTATTACATTCATTCAATGAAATACTGTGTTGAAAAAGCCTGCTTGTGGCTGTTTAGAAACATCTTCATGTAAGTGTTCATGCAAGCCTTATCAAACATTTCACTACAGGCATGACAGAATATCTATAACATTCAATGTCTGTAAGAACACTGTTGTGAAACCATTTTGCTTGTAGCTACTTAGGGACATCTTCATAAAACTTATCCAGCATTTCACTACGGGTGTGGTAGACTATCTATAACATCCATTCACTGAAAGAACATTGTCTGGAAAACACCTAGCAAGTAGCTCTTAAGGAACATCTTCACATATGTCATTTCAAACATTTCAGTACATGCCACAAGGAACGGCTATCACTTTCTTACAATGAAAGAGCATTGTGCTTAATCAAGCCAACAGGTAGCTGTTTAGGGATATTTTCACATAAATCATATCAAACATTTGACTACAGATGTGACAATGTCTATAACATTTGTTATCTGAAAGAAAATCATGCAAAAACCATCTTCTTTTCACTGTTTAGGAACATCTGCACATAGTACACTTCAAATACTTAAGTATATTCCACACAGAGCGACTATCATTTTCACAAAATGAAAGAACACATGCTGAATCCAGTTTATGGGTAGCTGTTTAGGAACATCATATATCAAATATTTCACCACAGATGTGACAATATCTAGAACATTCATTCACTGAAAGAACACTGTGAAGAAACCATCTTGCTTGTTAGCTGTTTAAGAATATAAATAAAAGGCTCTTCAAACATATCACTTTATGCCATACAGAATGGCTATCATCTCCATAGCCAGAAAAGAATACTGTGATGAACCCAGCTTGCAAGTAATTGTTTATTAATATTTTGCTCAAGTCTTATCAGACATTTGCCTACAGTCATGACAGGATATCTTTAATGTCTATTCAATGTAATAACACTGTATTTAAAAGAATTTCCTTGTAGCTGTTTAGAAACATCTTCATGTAAGACTTATTAAGCATTCCTTTGCAGGAATGACAGAATCTCTAAACATTCACTCATTGAATGAACACAGGGATGAAAGCAGTTTTCTTGTAACTGTTGAGGAACATCTTCATATAAAGCTTTTCAAGCATTTCAGTATATGGCATACAGCATGGCCATACCCTTCTTACAAGGAAAGAAGGTTGTGTTTAATAGCTTTCAGGTAGATTATTAGGAGCATTTTTATATAAGACCTATTGAACATTTAACTACAGGCATGGCAGAATATCTATTACATCCATTCAATGAAAGAACACTATGGTGAAAGTGGCTTGGTTTGACTGTTAAGGAAGATCTTCATTTAAGTCCTTTTCAGCATTTCTGTATATGCCATACTAAACGGCTGTCACTATCTTATGATGAAATTATTCTGTCCTGAACACGTCTTGTTGGATTCTATTTAGGAACATCTTCATATAAGACCTCTCTAACATTTAAGCATATGCCATACAGAATGGCTCTCACTTACTTACAGTTAAAGGACACTGTGCTAAACCCGGCTTGCTGGCGGCTGTTTGAAACCTCTTCATATAAGACTTATTAAACATTTCACTACAGGCATGACAGACTAGCTATAACACTCGTTCACTGAAAGAACACTGTGGTGAAGCCAGATTACTTCTGGCGCCTTGGGAATGTCTTCGTATAAGGCTCTTCAAACACTTCATTATGCCTACAGAATGGCTATCGCTTCCATATCCAGAAAGAACGTTCTGATGAAACCAGTGGCTCTTTATGAGCATTTCATTTATGTCTTATCAAACGTTTCTCTACAGCTGCAACATGATATCCATAATATTCATTCAAGGAAACCACACTATGTTGAAAAAGCTTGCTTGTAGCTGTTCAGGAACACTCTCACATAAGACATCAAATAGTTCTCTTGAGGCATGACAGAATACGTATAACATTCATTTTCTGAATGAACACTGTGGCGAAAACACCTTGCTTGCAGCTGTTTAGGGGAATCTTCAAATAAGTCCTATCAAACATTTCACTACGGGCATGATGGAATATCTATAACATTCACACATTGAAAGAATGCTGTGGTGAAACCAACTTCCTTGTAGCTTTTAAGGAACATCTTCATGTAAGTCTTTTCTAGCATTTCAGTATGAGCCATAGAGAACAGCTATACTTTCTTAAAATGAAACAACATTGTACCTAACTCAGCTTTCAGGTAGACTTATAGTAACATTTTCATGTAAGATTTATTGAAAATTTCACAACATGTGCGACAGAATATCTATTACATTAATTCAATGAAAGATCACTATTGTGAAACCAGCTTGCTTGTATCTCTTTAGAAATACACTCATATAAGTCTTTTCTGACATTTCAGTGTATGCCATACAAAGTAACTATCACTTTATTACAATGAAAAGTCAGTGTGCTGATCCCAGCTTGCAGGTAGCTGTAGGAACCTTTTCATATATGATATAAAACATTTCACTACAGCTATAGGAGACTATATATAAAGTTTATTAAATGAAAGAACACTGTGGTGTAACCAGATTGCTTGTAGCTATTTAGGAGTATCTTCATACAAGTCTTTTCAAACATTTCAGTGTATTCCATCCAGAATGGTTATCACTTCCATAAAATGAAAGAACGATGTTAAGAACCCAGCTGGAAAGTTGTCTTTTAGAAATATCTTTTTATAAGTCTTAACAAATATTGCGCTATGGTCATGACAGAATGATTTTAATATTCACTCAAGGAAAGAAGGATGAGCTGAACCCTTGTTTCCTAGTATCTGTTTAGGAAGAACTTCATAAAATACTTAAAAAATTACACTACAGACTTGAAAAATATCCATAAGATTCAGACACTAAAGGAACTCTGGTGAAACAAATGTGCTTACAGCTGTTTAGGGGCATATTCACATAAGACAGTTCAAACATTTCAGCATATGCCCTACAGATGACCTATCAATTACTAACAATGTGAGAACACTGTTCTAAGCCCAGTTTGCGGGTAGCTGTTTAGGAACATGTTCATATAAGACTTAACAAACATTTCATTGCATGTGGGACAGAATATATATAGCATTTGTTCACTGAGAGAAAACTGTGGTGAAACCATCTTACTTGCAGCCATTAAGGATCATCTTCATATTAGTCATTATAACCATTTCAATATTTGCTGTTCTGATTGAATATGAGTTTCCAACAATGAAAGAAACACTGTGCTGAATCCAGCTTGCAAGTAAGTTTTAACTAACACTTCACTACAAGTGTCACAGAATATCTGCAATATTGTTTCACTGAAAGACCTCTGTGGTGAAAGCATCTTGAAGCTATTATTAGGAACATTTTTATTTGAGACATTTCTCACATTTCAGTATATGCCATAATGAATGGGTATCATTTTCCTACAATGAAAGAACACTGTGCTAAATAGAGCTCACAGATAGCTATCTAGGAACGTTTTTACATAAGACTTATCAAACATTTTACAATAGTCGTGACAGACTATACATAACATTCAGTCACTGAAAGAAAACTGTGGAGAAACAATCTTGCTTGTATATATTTAGAAACTTCTTCATGTTCACCATTTCAAGCATTTCCATATAAGACATACTGAATGAATATCACTTTGAGACAATGATATAACGTGCTGAAGCCAGATTGCAGGCAGCTGTTTAGGAACCTTTTCATAAGAGACTTATCATACATTTCACTACAAAGTATCTATTACATCCATTCAGTGAAAGAACACTATTGTGAAGCCAGATTGCTGGTAGCTAATTAGGAACATCTTGATATAAGGCTTTTCTAATATTTCAGTTTATGCCAAACAGAATGACTATCATTTTCTTAAAATGAAATAACACTGTGTTGAACTCATCTTGCAGGAAGCCATTTAGGGTTTCTTCATACAAAACACCAAACATGTCACTACTGCTCTGACAGAATCTCTGTAAGATTCCTTCACTGAGGAACACACTCTGGTGAAACCAGATTGCTCATAAGTTTTTAGGAATATCTTTATATAAGGCTATTCAAACACATCATATGCTATACAGAACGATGATCACTTCCATTAAATTAAACAACATTGTGATGCAACCAGCTGGCACATGCTATTTATGAACATTTTGTGTGTGTCTTATCAAACGTTTCTCTGCAGCCACAATGTGATAATTATTACATTCATTCAATGAAATACTGTGTTGAAAAAGCCTGCTTGTGGCTGTTTAGAAACATCTTCATGTAAGTGTTCATGCAAGCCTTATCAAACATTTCCCTACAGGCATGACAGAATATCTATAACATTCAATGTCTGTAAGAAGACTGCTGTGAAACCATTTGGCTTGTAGCTACTTAGGGACATCTTCATAAAACTTATCCAGCATTTCACTACGGGTGTGATAGACTATCTATAACATCCATTCACTGAAAGAACATTGTCTGGAAAACACCTAGCAAGTAGCTCTTAAGGAACATCTTCACATATGCCATTTCAAACATTTCAGTATATGCCACAAGGAACGGCTATCACTTTCTTACAATGAAAGAGCATTGTGCTTAATCAAGCCAACAGGTAGCTGTTTAGGGATATTTTCACATAAATCATATCAAACATTTGACTACAGATGTGACAATGTCTATAACATTTGTTATCTGAAAGAAAATTATGCAAAAACCATCTTCTTTTCACTGTTTAGGAACATCTGCACATAGTACACTTCAAATACTTAAGTATATTCCACACAGAGCGACTATCATTTTCACAAAATGAAAGAACACATGCTGAATCCAGTTTATGGGTAGCTGTTTAGGAACATCATATATCAAATATTTCACCACAGATGTGACAATATCTAGAACATTCATTCACTGAAAGAACACTGTGAAGAAACCATCTTGCTTGTTAGCTGTTTAAGAATATAAATAAAAGGCTCTTCAAACATATCACTTTATGCCATACAGAATGGCTATCATCTCCATAGCCAGAAAAGAATACTGTGATGAACCCAGCTTGCAAGTAATTGTTTATTAATATTTTGCTCAAGTCTTATCAGACATTTGCCTACAGTCATGACAGGATATCTTTAATGTCTATTCAATGTAATAACACTGTATTTAAAAGAATTTCCTTGTAGCTGTTTAGAAACATCTTCATGTAAGACTTATTAAACATTCCTTTGCAGGAATGACAGAATCTCTAAACATTCACTCATTGAATGAACACAGGGATGAAAGCAGTTTTCTTGTAACTGTTGAGGAACATCTTCATATAAAGCTTTTCAAGCATTTCAGTATATGGCATACAGCATGGCCATACCCTTCTTACAAGGAAAGAAGTTTGTGTTTAATAGCTTTCAGGTAGATTATTAGGAGCATTTTTATGTAAGACCTATTGAACATTTAACTACAGGCATGACAGAATATCTATTACATCCATTCAATGAAAGAACACTATGGTGAAAGTGGCTTGGTTTGACTGTTAAGGAAGATCTTCATTTAAGTCCTTTTCAGCATTTCTGTATATGCCATACTAAACGGCTGTCACTATCTTATGATGAAATTATTCTGTCCTGAACACGTCTTGTTGGATTCTATTTAGGAACATCTTCATATAAGACCTCTCTAACATTTAAGCATATGCCATACAGAAGGGCTCTCACTTACTTACAGTTAAAGGACACTGTGCTAAACCCGGCTTGCTGGCGGCTGTTTGAAACCTCTTCATATAAGACTTATTAAACATTTCACTACAGGCATGACAGACTAGCTATAACACTCGTTCACTGAAAGAACACTGTGGTGAAGCCAGATTACTTCTGGCGCCTTGGGAATGTCTTCGTATAAGGCTCTTCAAACACTTCATTATGCCTACAGAATGGCTATCGCTTCCATATCCAGAAAGAACGTTCTGATGAAACCAGTGGCTCTTTATGAGCATTTCATTTATGTCTTATCAAACGTTTCTGTACAGCCGCAACATGATATCCATAACATTCATTCAAGGAAACCACACTATGTTGAAAAAGCTTGCTTGTAGCTGTTCAGGAACACTCTCACATAAGACATCAAATAGTTCTCTTGAGGCATGACAGAATACGTATAACATTCATTTTCTGAATGAACACTGTGGTGAAAACACCTTGCTTGCAGCTGTTTAGGGGAATTTTCAAATAAGTCCTATCAAACATTTCACTACGGGCATGATGGAATATCTATAACATTCACACATTGAAAGAATGCTGTGGTGAAACCAACTTCCTTGTAGCTTTTAAGGAACATCTTCATGTAAGTCTTTTCTAGCATTTCAGTATGAGCCATAGAGAACAGCTATACTTTCTTAAAATGAAAAAACATTGTACCTAACTCAGCTTTCAGGTAGACTTATAGTAACATTTTCATGTAAGATTTATTGAAAATTTCACAACATGTGCGACAGAATATCTATTACATTAATTCAATGAAAGATCACTATTGTGAAACCAGCTTGCTTGTATCTCTTTAGAAATACACTCATATAAGTCTTTTCTGACATTTCAGTGTATGCCATACAAAGTAACTATCACTTTATTACAATGAAAAGTCAGTGTGCTGATCCCAGCTTGCAGGTAGCTGTAGGAACCTTTTCATATATGATATAAAACATTTCACTACAGCTATAGGAGAATATATATAAAGTTTATTAAATGAAAGAACACTGTGGTGTAACCAGATTGCTTGTAGCTATTTAGGAGTATCTTCATACAAGTCTTTTCAAACATTTCAGTGTATTCCATCCAGAATGGTTATCACTTCCATAAAACGAAAGAACGATGTTAAGAACCCAGCTGGAAAGTTGTCTTTTAGAAATATCTTTTTATAAGTCTTAACAAATATTGCGCTATGGTCATGACAGAATGATTTTAATATTCACTCAAGGAAAGAAGGATGAGCTGAACCCTTGTTTCCTAGTATCTGTTTAGGAAGAACTTCATAAAATACTTAAAAAATTACACTACAGACTTGAAAAATATCCATAAGATTCAGACACTAAAGGAACTCTGGTGAAACAAATGTGCTTACAGCTGTTTAGGGGCATATTCACATAAGACAGTTCAAACATTTCAGCATATGCCCTACAGATGACCTATCAATTACTAACAATGTGAGAACACTGTTCTAAGCCCAGTTTGCGGGTAGCTGTTTAGGAACATGTTCATATAAGACTTAACAAACATTTCATTGCATGTGGGACAGAATATATATAGCATTTGTTCACTGAGAGAAAACTGTGGTGAAACCATCTTACTTGCAGCCATTAAGGATCATCTTCATATTAGTCATTATAACCATTTCAATATTTGCTGTTCTGATTGAATATGAGTTTCCAACAATGAAAGAAACACTGTGCTGAATCCAGCTTGCAAGTAAGTTTTAACTAACACTTCACTACAAGTGTCACAGAATATCTGCAATATTGTTTCACTGAAAGACCTCTGTGGTGAAAGCATCTTGAAGCTATTATTAGGAACATTTTTATTTGAGACATTTCTCACATTTCAGTATATGCCATAATGAATGGGTATCATTTTCCTACAATGAAAGAACACTGTGCTAAATAGAGCTCACAGATAGCTATCTAGGAACGTTTTTACATAAGACTTATCAAACATTTTACAATAGTCGTGACAGACTATACATAACATTCAGTCACTGAAAGAAAACTGTGGAGAAACAATCTTGCTTGTATATATTTAGAAACTTCTTCATGTTCACCATTTCAAGCATTTCCATATAAGACATACTGAATGAATATCACTTTGAGACAATGATATAACGTGCTGAAGCCAGATTGCAGGCAGCTGTTTAGGAACCTTTTCATAAGAGACTTATCATACATTTCACTACAAAGTATCTATTACATCCATTCAGTGAAAGAACACTATTGTGAAGCCAGATTGCTGGTAGCTAATTAGGAACATCTTGATATAAGGCTTTTCTAATATTTCAGTTTATGCCAAACAGAATGACTATCATTTTCTTAAAATGAAATAACACTGTGTTGAACTCATCTTGCAGGAAGCCATTTAGGGTTTCTTCATACAAAACACCAAACATGTCACTACTGCTCTGACAGAATCTCTGTAAGATTCCTTCACTGAGGAACACACTCTGGTGAAACCAGATTGCTCATAAGTTTTTAGGAATATCTTTATATAAGGCTATTCAAACACATCATATGCTATACAGAACGATGATCACTTCCATTAAATTAAACAACATTGTGATGCAACCAGCTGGCACATGCTATTTATGAACATTTTGTGTGTGTCTTATCAAACGTTTCTCTGCAGCCACAATGTGATAATTATTACATTCATTCAATGAAATACTGTGTTGAAAAAGCCTGCTTGTGGCTGTTTAGAAACATCTTCATGTAAGTGTTCATGCAAGCCTTATCAAACATTTCACTACAGGCATGACAGAATATCTATAACATTCAATGTCTGTAAGAAGACTGCTGTGAAACCATTTGGCTTGTAGCTACTTAGGGACATCTTCATAAAACTTATCCAGCATTTCACTACGGGTGTGATAGACTATCTATAACATCCATTCACTGAAAGAACATTGTCTTGAAAACACCTAGCAAGTAGCTCTTAAGGAACATCTTCACATATGACATTTCAAACATTTCAGTATATGCCACATGGAACGGCTATCACTTTCTTACAATGAAAGAGCATTGTGCTTAATCAAGCCAACAGGTAGCTGTTTAGGGATATTTTCACATAAATCATATCAAACATTTGACTACAGATGTGACAATGTCTATAACATTTGTTATCTGAAAGAAAATTATGCAAAAACCATCTTCTTTTCACTGTTTAGGAACATCTGCACATAGTACACTTCAAATACTTAAGTATATTCCACACAGAGCGACTATCATTTTCACAAAATGAAAGAACACATGCTGAATCCAGTTTATGGGTAGCTGTTTGGGAACATCATATATCAAATATTTCACCACAGATGTGACAATATCTAGAACATTCATTCACTGAAAGAACACTGTGAAGAAACCATCTTGCTTGTTAGCTGTTTAAGAATATAAATAAAAGGCTCTTCAAACATATCACTTTATGCCATACAGAATGGCTATCATCTCCATAGCCAGAAAAGAATACTGTGATGAACCCAGCTTGCAAGTAATTGTTTATTAATATTTTGCTCAAGTCTTATCAGACATTTGCCTACAGTCATGACAGGATATCTTTAATGTCTATTCAATGTAATAACACTGTATTTAAAAGAATTTCCTTGTAGCTGTTTAGAAACATCTTCATGTAAGACTTATTAAACATTCCTTTGCAGGAATGACAGAATCTCTAAACATTCACTCATTGAATGAACACAGGGATGAAAGCAGTTTTCTTGTAACTGTTGAGGAACATCTTCATATAAAGCTTTTCAAGCATTTCAGTATATGGCATACAGCATGGCCATACCCTTCTTACAAGGAAAGAAGGTTGTGTTTAATAGCTTTCAGGTAGATTATTAGGAGCATTTTTATGTAAGACCTATTGAACATTTAACTACAGGCATGACAGAATATCTATTACATCCATTCAATGAAAGAACACTATGGTGAAAGTGGCTTGGTTTGACTGTTAAGGAAGATCTTCATTTAAGTCCTTTTCAGCATTTCTGTATATGCCATACTAAACGGCTGTCACTATCTTATGATGAAATTATTCTGTCCTGAACACGTCTTGTTGGATTCTATTTAGGAACATCTTCATATAAGACCTCTCTAACATTTAAGCATATGCCATACAGAATGGCTCTCACTTACTTACAGTTAAAGGACACTGTGCTAAACCCGGCTTGCTGGCGGCTGTTTGAAACCTCTTCATATAAGACTTATTAAACATTTCACTACAGGCATGACAGACTAGCTATAACACTCGTTCACTGAAAGAACACTGTGGTGAAGCCAGATTACTTCTGGCGCCTTGGGAATGTCTTCGTATAAGGCTCTTCAAACACTTCATTATGCCTACAGAATGGCTATCGCTTCCATATCCAGAAAGAACGTTCTGATGAAACCAGTGGCTCTTTATGAGCATTTCATTCATGTCTTATCAAACGTTTCTCTACAGCCGCAACATGATATCCATAACATTCATTCAAGGAAACCACACTATGTTGAAAAAGCTTGCTTGTAGCTGTTCAGGAACACTCTCACATAAGACATCAAATAGTTCTCTTGAGGCATGACAGAATACGTATAACATTCATTTTCTGAATGAACACTGTGGTGAAAACACCTTGCTTGCAGCTGTTTAGGGGAATCTTCAAATAAGTCCTATCAAACATTTCACTACGGGCATGATGGAATATCTATAACATTCACACATTGAAAGAATGCTGTGGTGAAACCAACTTCCTTGTAGCTTTTAAGGAACATCTTCATGTAAGTCTTTTCTAGCATTTCAGTATGAGCCATAGAGAACAGCTATACTTTCTTAAAATGAAACAACATTGTACCTAACTCAGCTTTCAGGTAGACTTATAGTAACATTTTCATGTAAGATTTATTGAAAATTTCACAACATGTGCGACAGAATATCTATTACATTAATTCAATGAAAGATCACTATTGTGAAACCAGCTTGCTTGTATCTCTTTAGAAATACACTCATATAAGTCTTTTCTGACATTTCAGTGTATGCCATACAAAGTAACTATCACTTTATTACAATGAAAAGTCAGTGTGCTGATCCCAGCTTGCAGGTAGCTGTAGGAACCTTTTCATATATGATATAAAACATTTCACTCCAGCTATAGGAGAATATATATAAAGTTTATTAAATGAAAGAACACTGTGGTGTAACCAGATTGCTTGTAGCTATTTAGGAGTATCTTCATACAAGTCTTTTCAAACATTTCAGTGTATTCCATCCAGAATGGTTATCACTTCCATAAAACGAAAGAACGATGTTAAGAACCCAGCTGGAAAGTTGTCTTTTAGAAATATCTTTTTATAAGTCTTAACAAATATTGCGCTATGGTCATGACAGAATGATTTTAATATTCACTCAAGGAAAGAAGGATGAGCTGAACCCTTGTTTCCTAGTATCTGTTTAGGAAGAACTTCATAAAATACTTAAAAAATTACACTACAGACTTGAAAAATATCCATAAGATTCAGACACTAAAGGAACTCTGGTGAAACAAATGTGCTTACAGCTGTTTAGGGGCATATTCACATAAGACAGTTCAAACATTTCAGCATATGCCCTACAGATGACCTATCAATTACTAACAATGTGAGAACACTGTTCTAAGCCCAGTTTGCGGGTAGCTGTTTAGGAACATGTTCATATAAGACTTAACAAACATTTCATTGCATGTGGGACAGAATATATATAGCATTTGTTCACTGAGAGAAAACTGTGGTGAAACCATCTTACTTGCAGCCATTAAGGATCATCTTCATATTAGTCATTATAACCATTTCAATATTTGCTGTTCTGATTGAATATGAGTTTCCAACAATGAAAGAAACACTGTGCTGAATCCAGCTTGCAAGTAAGTTTTAACTAACACTTCACTACAAGTGTCACGGAATATCTGCAATATTGTTTCACTGAAAGACCTCTGTGGTGAAAGCATCTTGAAGCTATTATTAGGAACATTTTTATTTGAGACATTTCTCACATTTCAGTATATGCCATAATGAATGGGTATCATTTTCCTACAATGAAAGAACACTGTGCTAAATAGAGCTCACAGATAGCTATCTAGGAACGTTTTTACATAAGACTTATCAAACATTTTACAATAGTCGTGACAGACTATACATAACATTCAGTCACTGAAAGAAAACTGTGGAGAAACAATCTTGCTTGTATATATTTAGAAACTTCTTCATGTTCACCATTTCAAGCATTTCCATATAAGACATACTGAATGAATATCACTTTGAGACAATGATATAACGTGCTGAAGCCAGATTGCAGGCAGCTGTTTAGGAACCTTTTCATAAGAGACTTATCATACATTTCACTACAAAGTATCTATTACATCCATTCAGTGAAAGAACACTATTGTGAAGCCAGATTGCTGGTAGCTAATTAGGAACATCTTGATATAAGGCTTTTCTAATATTTCAGTTTATGCCAAACAGAATGACTATCATTTTCTTAAAATGAAATAACACTGTGTTGAACTCATCTTGCAGGAAGCCATTTAGGGTTTCTTCATACAAAACACCAAACATGTCACTACTGCTCTGACAGAATCTCTGTAAGATTCCTTCACTGAGGAACACACTCTGGTGAAACCAGATTGCTCATAAGTTTTTAGGAATATCTTTATATAAGGCTATTCAAACACATCATATGCTATACAGAACGATGATCACTTCCATTAAATTAAACAACATTGTGATGCAACCAGCTGGCACATGCTATTTATGAACATTTTGTGTGTGTCTTATCAAACGTTTCTCTGCAGCCACAATGTGATAATTATTACATTCATTCAATGAAATACTGTGTTGAAAAAGCCTGCTTGTGGCTGTTTAGAAACATCTTCATGTAAGTGTTCATGCAAGCCTTATCAAACATTTCACTACAGGCATGACAGAATATCTATAACATTCAATGTCTGTAAGAAGACTGCTGTGAAACCATTTTGCTTGTAGCTACTTAGGGACATCTTCATAAAACTTATCCAGCATTTCACTACGGGTGTGATAGACTATCTATAACATCCATTCACTGAAAGAACATTGTCTGGAAAACACCTAGCAAGTAGCTCTTAAGGAACATCTTCACATATGCCATTTCAAACATTTCAGTATATGCCACAAGGAACGGCTATCACTTTCTTACAATGAAAGAGCATTGTGCTTAATCAAGCCAACAGGTAGCTGTTTAGGGATATTTTCACATAAATCATATCAAACATTTGACTACAGATGTGACAATGTCTATAACATTTGTTATCTGAAAGAAAATTATGCAAAAACCATCTTCTTTTCACTGTTTAGGAACATCTGCACATAGTACACTTCAAATACTTAAGTATATTCCACACAGAGCGACTATCATTTTCACAAAATGAAAGAACACATGCTGAATCCAGTTTATAGGTAGCTGTTTGGGAACATCATATATCAAATATTTCACCACAGATGTGACAATATCTAGAACATTCATTCACTGAAAGAACACTGTGAAGAAACCATCTTGCTTGTTAGCTGTTTAAGAATATAAATAAAAGGCTCTTCAAACATATCACTTTATGCCATACAGAATGGCTATCATCTCCATAGCCAGAAAAGAATACTGTGATGAACCCAGCTTGCAAGTAATTGTTTATTAATATTTTGCTCAAGTCTTATCAGACATTTGCCTACAGTCATGACAGGATATCTTTAATGTCTATTCAATGTAATAACACTGTATTTAAAAGAATTTCCTTGTCGCTGTTTAGAAACATCTTCATGTAAGACTTATTAAACATTCCTTTGCAGGAATGACAGCATCTCTAAACATTCACTCATTGAATGAACACAGGGATGAAAGCAGTTTTCTTGTAACTGTTGAGGAACATCTTCATATAAAGCTTTTCAAGCATTTCAGTATATGGCATACAGCATGGCCATACCCTTCTTACAAGGAAAGAAGGTTGTGTTTAATAGCTTTCAGGTAGATTATTAGGAGCATTTTTATGTAAGACCTATTGAACATTTAACTACAGGCATGACAGAATATCTATTACATCCATTCAATGAAAGAACACTATGGTGAAAGTGGCTTGGTTTGACTGTTAAGGAAGATCTTCATTTAAGTCCTTTTCAGCATTTCTGTATATGCCATACTAAACGGCTGTCACTATCTTATGATGAAATTATTCTGTCCTGAACACGTCTTGTTGGATTCTATTTAGGAACATCTTCATATAAGACCTCTCTAACATTTAAGCATATGCCATACAGAATGGCTCTCACTTACTTACAGTTAAAGGACACTGTGCTAAACCCGGCTTGCTGGCGGCTGTTTGAAACCTCTTCATATAAGACTTATTAAACATTTCACTACAGGCATGACAGACTAGCTATAACACTCGTTCACTGAAAGAACACTGTGGTGAAGCCAGATTACTTCTGGCGCCTTGGGAATGTCTTCGTATAAGGCTCTTCAAACACTTCATTATGCCTACAGAATGGCTATCGCTTCCATATCCAGAAAGAACGTTCTGATGAAACCAGTGGCTCTTTATGAGCATTTCATTCATGTCTTATCAAACGTTTCTCTACAGCCGCAACATGATATCCATAACATTCATTCAAGGAAACCACACTATGTTGAAAAAGCTTGCTTGTAGCTGTTCAGGAACACTCTCACATAAGACATCAAATAGTTCTCTTGAGGCATGACAGAATACGTATAACATTCATTTTCTGAATGAACACTGTGGTGAAAACACCTTGCTTGCAGCTGTTTAGGGGAATCTTCAAATAAGTCCTATCAAACATTTCACTACGGGCATGATGGAATATCTATAACATTCACACATTGAAAGAATGCTGTGGTGAAACCAACTTCCTTGTAGCTTTTAAGGAACATCTTCATGTAAGTCTTTTCTAGCATTTCAGTATGAGCCATAGAGAACAGCTATACTTTCTTAAAATGAAACAACATTGTACCTAACTCAGCTTTCAGGTAGACTTATAGTAACATTTTCATGTAAGATTTATTGAAAATTTCACAACATGTGCGACAGAATATCTATTACATTAATTCAATGAAAGATCACTATTGTGAAACCAGCTTGCTTGTATCTCTTTAGAAATACACTCATATAAGTCTTTTCTGACATTTCAGTGTATGCCATACAAAGTAACTATCACTTTATTACAATGAAAAGTCAGTGTGCTGATCCCAGCTTGCAGGTAGCTGTAGGAACCTTTTCATATATGATATAAAACATTTCACTCCAGCTATAGGAGAATATATATAAAGTTTATTAAATGAAAGAACACTGTGGTGTAACCAGATTGCTTGTAGCTATTTAGGAGTATCTTCATACAAGTCTTTTCAAACATTTCAGTGTATTCCATCCAGAATGGTTATCACTTCCATAAAATGAAAGAACGATGTTAAGAACCCAGCTGGAAAGTTGTCTTTTAGAAATATCTTTTTATAAGTCTTAACAAATATTGCGCTATGGTCATGACAGAATGATTTTAATATTCACTCAAGGAAAGAAGGATGAGCTGAACCCTTGTTTCCTAGTATCTGTTTAGGAAGAACTTCATAAAATACTTAAAAAATTACACTACAGACTTGAAAAATATCCATAAGATTCAGACACTAAAGGAACTCTGGTGAAACAAATGTGCTTACAGCTGTTTAGGGGCATATTCACCTAAGACAGTTCAAACATTTCAGCATATGCCCTACAGATGACCTATCAATTACTAACAATGTGAGAAGACTGTTCTAAGCCCAGTTTGCGGGTAGCTGTTTAGGAACATGTTCATATAAGACTTAACAAACATTTCATTGCATGTGGGACAGAATATATATAGCATTTGTTCACTGAGAGAAAACTGTGGTGAAACCATCTTACTTGCAGCCATTAAGGATCATCTTCGTATTAGTCATTATAACCATTTCAATATTTGCTGTTCTGATTGAATATGAGTTTCCAACAATGAAAGAAACACTGTGCTGAATCCAGCTTGCAAGTAAGTTTTAACTAACACTTCACTACAAGTGTCACGGAATATCTGCAATATTGTTTCACTGAAAGACCTCTGTGGTGAAAGCATCTTGAAGCTATTATTAGGAACATTTTTATTTGAGACATTTCTCACATTTCAGTATATGCCATAATGAATGGGTATCATTTTCCTACAATGAAAGAACACTGTGCTAAATAGAGCTCACAGATAGCTATCTAGGAACGTTTTTACATAAGACTTATCAAACATTTTACAATAGTCGTGACAGACTATACATAACATTCAGTCACTGAAAGAAAACTGTGGAGAAACAATCTTGCTTGTATATATTTAGAAACTTCTTCATGTTCACCATTTCAAGCATTTCCATATAAGACATACTGAATGAATATCACTTTGAGACAATGATATAACGTGCTGAAGCCAGATTGCAGGCAGCTGTTTAGGAACCTTTTCATAAGAGACTTATCATACATTTCACTACAAAGTATCTATTACATCCATTCAGTGAAAGAACACTATTGTGAAGCCAGATTGCTGGTAGCTAATTAGGAACATCTTGATATAAGGCTTTTCTAATATTTCAGTTTATGCCAAACAGAATGACTATCATTTTCTTAAAATGAAATAACACTGTGTTGAACTCATCTTGCAGGAAGCCATTTAGGGTTTCTTCATACAAAACACCAAACATGTCACTACTGCTCTGACAGAATCTCTGTAAGATTCCTTCACTGAGGAACACACTCTGGTGAAACCAGATTGCTCATAAGTTTTTAGGAATATCTTTATATAAGGCTATTCAAACACATCATATGCTATACAGAACGATGATCACTTCCATTAAATTAAACAACATTGTGATGCAACCAGCTGGCACATGCTATTTATGAACATTTTGTGTGTGTCTTATCAAACGTTTCTCTGCAGCCACAATGTGATAATTATTACATTCATTCAATGAAATACTGTGTTGAAAAAGCCTGCTTGTGGCTGTTTAGAAACATCTTCATGTAAGTGTTCATGCAAGCCTTATCAAACATTTCACTACAGGCATGACAGAATATCTATAACATTCAATGTCTGTAAGAAGACTGCTGTGAAACCATTTTGCTTGTAGCTACTTAGGGACATCTTCATAAAACTTATCCAGCATTTCACTACGGGTGTGATAGACTATCTATAACATCCATTCACTGAAAGAACATTGTCTGGAAAACACCTAGCAAGTAGCTCTTAAGGAACATCTTCACATATGCCATTTCAAACATTTCAGTATATGCCACAAGGAACGGCTATCACTTTCTTACAATGAAAGAGCATTGTGCTTAATCAAGCCAACAGGTAGCTGTTTAGGGATATTTTCACATAAATCATATCAAACATTTGACTACAGATGTGACAATGTCTATAACATTTGTTATCTGAAAGAAAATTATGCAAAAACCATCTTCTTTTCACTGTTTAGGAACATCTGCACATAGTACACTTCAAATACTTAAGTATATTCCACACAGAGCGACTATCATTTTCACAAAATGAAAGAACACATGCTGAATCCAGTTTATAGGTAGCTGTTTGGGAACATCATATATCAAATATTTCACCACAGATGTGACAATATCTAGAACATTCATTCACTGAAAGAACACTGTGAAGAAACCATCTTGCTTGTTAGCTGTTTAAGAATATAAATAAAAGGCTCTTCAAACATATCACTTTATGCCATACAGAATGGCTATCATCTCCATAGCCAGAAAAGAATACTGTGATGAACCCAGCTTGCAAGTAATTGTTTATTAATATTTTGCTCAAGTCTTATCAGACATTTGCCTACAGTCATGACAGGATATCTTTAATGTCTATTCAATGTAATAACACTGTATTTAAAAGAATTTCCTTGTCGCTGTTTAGAAACATCTTCATGTAAGACTTATTAAACATTCCTTTGCAGGAATGACAGCATCTCTAAACATTCACTCATTGAATGAACACAGGGATGAAAGCAGTTTTCTTGTAACTGTTGAGGAACATCTTCATATAAAGCTTTTCAAGCATTTCAGTATATGGCATACAGCATGGCCATACCCTTCTTACAAGGAAAGAAGGTTGTGTTTAATAGCTTTCAGGTAGATTATTAGGAGCATTTTTATGTAAGACCTATTGAACATTTAACTACAGGCATGACAGAATATCTATTACATCCATTCAATGAAAGAACACTATGGTGAAAGTGGCTTGGTTTGACTGTTAAGGAAGATCTTCATTTAAGTCCTTTTCAGCATTTCTGTATATGCCATACTAAACGGCTGTCACTATCTTATGATGAAATTATTCTGTCCTGAACACGTCTTGTTGGATTCTATTTAGGAACATCTTCATATAAGACCTCTCTAACATTTAAGCATATGCCATACAGAATGGCTCTCACTTACTTACAGTTAAAGGACACTGTGCTAAACCCGGCTTGCTGGCGGCTGTTTGAAACCTCTTCATATAAGACTTATTAAACATTTCACTACAGGCATGACAGACTAGCTATAACACTCGTTCACTGAAAGAACACTGTGGTGAAGCCAGATTACTTCTGGCGCCTTGGGAATGTCTTCGTATAAGGCTCTTCAAACACTTCATTATGCCTACAGAATGGCTATCGCTTCCATATCCAGAAAGAACGTTCTGATGAAACCAGTGGCTCTTTATGAGCATTTCATTCATGTCTTATCAAACGTTTCTCTACAGCCGCAACATGATATCCATAACATTCATTCAAGGAAACCACACTATGTTGAAAAAGCTTGCTTGTAGCTGTTCAGGAACACTCTCACATAAGACATCAAATAGTTCTCTTGAGGCATGACAGAATACGTATAACATTCATTTTCTGAATGAACACTGTGGTGAAAACACCTTGCTTGCAGCTGTTTAGGGGAATCTTCAAATAAGTCCTATCAAACATTTCACTACGGGCATGATGGAATATCTATAACATTCACACATTGAAAGAATGCTGTGGTGAAACCAACTTCCTTGTAGCTTTTAAGGAACATCTTCATGTAAGTCTTTTCTAGCATTTCAGTATGAGCCATAGAGAACAGCTATACTTTCTTAAAATGAAACAACATTGTACCTAACTCAGCTTTCAGGTAGACTTATAGTAACATTTTCATGTAAGATTTATTGAAAATTTCACAACATGTGCGACAGAATATCTATTACATTAATTCAATGAAAGATCACTATTGTGAAACCAGCTTGCTTGTATCTCTTTAGAAATACACTCATATAAGTCTTTTCTGACATTTCAGTGTATGCCATACAAAGTAACTATCACTTTATTACAATGAAAAGTCAGTGTGCTGATCCCAGCTTGCAGGTAGCTGTAGGAACCTTTTCATATATGATATAAAACATTTCACTCCAGCTATAGGAGAATATATATAAAGTTTATTAAATGAAAGAACACTGTGGTGTAACCAGATTGCTTGTAGCTATTTAGGAGTATCTTCATACAAGTCTTTTCAAACATTTCAGTGTATTCCATCCAGAATGGTTATCACTTCCATAAAATGAAAGAACGATGTTAAGAACCCAGCTGGAAAGTTGTCTTTTAGAAATATCTTTTTATAAGTCTTAACAAATATTGCGCTATGGTCATGACAGAATGATTTTAATATTCACTCAAGGAAAGAAGGATGAGCTGAACCCTTGTTTCCTAGTATCTGTTTAGGAAGAACTTCATAAAATACTTAAAAAATTACACTACAGACTTGAAAAATATCCATAAGATTCAGACACTAAAGGAACTCTGGTGAAACAAATGTGCTTACAGCTGTTTAGGGGCATATTCACCTAAGACAGTTCAAACATTTCAGCATATGCCCTACAGATGACCTATCAATTACTAACAATGTGAGAAGACTGTTCTAAGCCCAGTTTGCGGGTAGCTGTTTAGGAACATGTTCATATAAGACTTAACAAACATTTCATTGCATGTGGGACAGAATATATATAGCATTTGTTCACTGAGAGAAAACTGTGGTGAAACCATCTTACTTGCAGCCATTAAGGATCATCTTCGTATTAGTCATTATAACCATTTCAATATTTGCTGTTCTGATTGAATATGAGTTTCCAACAATGAAAGAAACACTGTGCTGAATCCAGCTTGCAAGTAAGTTTTAACTAACACTTCACTACAAGTGTCACGGAATATCTGCAATATTGTTTCACTGAAAGACCTCTGTGGTGAAAGCATCTTGAAGCTATTATTAGGAACATTTTTATTTGAGACATTTCTCACATTTCAGTATATGCCATAATGAATGGGTATCATTTTCCTACAATGAAAGAACACTGTGCTAAATAGAGCTCACAGATAGCTATCTAGGAACGTTTTTACATAAGACTTATCAAACATTTTACAATAGTCGTGACAGACTATACATAACATTCAGTCACTGAAAGAAAACTGTGGAGAAACAATCTTGCTTGTATATATTTAGAAACTTCTTCATGTTCACCATTTCAAGCATTTCCATATAAGACATACTGAATGAATATCACTTTGAGACAATGATATAACGTGCTGAAGCCAGATTGCAGGCAGCTGTTTAGGAACCTTTTCATAAGAGACTTATCATACATTTCACTACAAAGTATCTATTACATCCATTCAGTGAAAGAACACTATTGTGAAGCCAGATTGCTGGTAGCTAATTAGGAACATCTTGATATAAGGCTTTTCTAATATTTCAGTTTATGCCAAACAGAATGACTATCATTTTCTTAAAATGAAATAACACTGTGTTGAACTCATCTTGCAGGAAGCCATTTAGGGTTTCTTCATACAAAACACCAAACATGTCACTACTGCTCTGACAGAATCTCTGTAAGATTCCTTCACTGAGGAACACACTCTGGTGAAACCAGATTGCTCATAAGTTTTTAGGAATATCTTTATATAAGGCTATTCAAACACATCATATGCTATACAGAACGATGATCACTTCCATTAAATTAAACAACATTGTGATGCAACCAGCTGGCACATGCTATTTATGAACATTTTGTGTGTGTCTTATCAAACGTTTCTCTGCAGCCACAATGTGATAATTATTACATTCATTCAATGAAATACTGTGTTGAAAAAGCCTGCTTGTGGCTGTTTAGAAACATCTTCATGTAAGTGTTCATGCAAGCCTTATCAAACATTTCACTACAGGCATGACAGAATATCTATAACATTCAATGTCTGTAAGAAGACTGCTGTGAAACCATTTTGCTTGTAGCTACTTAGGGACATCTTCATAAAACTTATCCAGCATTTCACTACGGGTGTGATAGACTATCTATAACATCCATTCACTGAAAGAACATTGTCTGGAAAACACCTAGCAAGTAGCTCTTAAGGAACATCTTCACATATGCCATTTCAAACATTTCAGTATATGCCACAAGGAACGGCTATCACTTTCTTACAATGAAAGAGCATTGTGCTTAATCAAGCCAACAGGTAGCTGTTTAGGGATATTTTCACATAAATCATATCAAACATTTGACTACAGATGTGACAATGTCTATAACATTTGTTATCTGAAAGAAAATTATGCAAAAACCATCTTCTTTTCACTGTTTAGGAACATCTGCACATAGTACACTTCAAATACTTAAGTATATTCCACACAGAGCGACTATCATTTTCACAAAATGAAAGAACACATGCTGAATCCAGTTTATGGGTAGCTGTTTGGGAACATCATATATCAAATATTTCACCACAGATGTGACAATATCTAGAACATTCATTCACTGAAAGAACACTGTGAAGAAACCATCTTGCTTGTTAGCTGTTTAAGAATATAAATAAAAGGCTCTTCAAACATATCACTTTATGCCATACAGAATGGCTATCATCTCCATAGCCAGAAAAGAATACTGTGATGAACCCAGCTTGCAAGTAATTGTTTATTAATATTTTGCTCAAGTCTTATCAGACATTTGCCTACAGTCATGACAGGATATCTTTAATGTCTATTCAATGTAATAACACTGTATTTAAAAGAATTTCCTTGTCGCTGTTTAGAAACATCTTCATGTAAGACTTATTAAGCATTCCTTTGCAGGAATGACAGCATCTCTAAACATTCACTCATTGAATGAACACAGGGATGAAAGCAGTTTTCTTGTAACTGTTGAGGAACATCTTCATATAAAGCTTTTCAAGCATTTCAGTATATGGCATACAGCATGGCCATACCCTTCTTACAAGGAAAGAAGGTTGTGTTTAATAGCTTTCAGGTAGATTATTAGGAGCATTTTTATGTAAGACCTATTGAACATTTAACTACAGGCATGACAGAATATCTATTACATCCATTCAATGAAAGAACACTATGGTGAAAGTGGCTTGGTTTGACTGTTAAGGAAGATCTTCATTTAAGTCCTTTTCAGCATTTCTGTATATGCCATACTAAACGGCTGTCACTATCTTATGATGAAATTATTCTGTCCTGAACACGTCTTGTTGGATTCTATTTAGGAACATCTTCATATAAGACCTCTCTAACATTTAAGCATATGCCATACAGAATGGCTCTCACTTACTTACAGTTAAAGGACACTGTGCTAAACCCGGCTTGCTGGCGGCTGTTTGAAACCTCTTCATATAAGACTTATTAAACATTTCACTACAGGCATGACAGACTAGCTATAACACTCGTTCACTGAAAGAACACTGTGGTGAAGCCAGATTACTTCTGGCGCCTTGGGAATGTCTTCGTATAAGGCTCTTCAAACACTTCATTATGCCTACAGAATGGCTATCGCTTCCATATCCAGAAAGAACGTTCTGATGAAACCAGTGGCTCTTTATGAGCATTTCATTCATGTCTTATCAAACGTTTCTGTACAGCCGCAACATGATATCCATAACATTCATTCAAGGAAACCACACTATGTTGAAAAAGCTTGCTTGTAGCTGTTCAGGAACACTCTCACCTAAGACATCAAATAGTTCTCTTGAGGCATGACAGAATACGTATAACATTCATTTTCTGAATGAACACTGTGGTGAAAACACCTTGCTTGCAGCTGTTTAGGGGAATCTTCAAATAAGTCCTATCAAACATTTCACTACGGGCATGATGGAATATCTATAACATTCACACATTGAAAGAATGCTGTGGTGAAACCAACTTCCTTGTAGCTTTTAAGGAACATCTTCATGTAAGTCTTTTCTAGCATTTCAGTATGAGCCATAGAGAACAGCTATACTTTCTTAAAATGAAACAACATTGTACCTAACTCAGCTTTCAGGTAGACTTATAGTAACATTTTCATGTAAGATTTATTGAAAATTTCACAACATGTGCGACAGAATATCTATTACATTAATTCAATGAAAGATCACTATTGTGAAACCAGCTTGCTTGTATCTCTTTAGAAATACACTCACATAAGTCTTTTCTGACATTTCAGTGTATGCCATACAAAGTAACTATCACTTTATTACAATGAAAAGTCAGTGTGCTGATCCCAGCTTGCAGGTAGCTGTAGGAACCTTTTCATATATGATATAAAACATTTCACTACAGCTATAGGAGAATATATATAAAGTTTATTAAATGAAAGAACACTGTGGTGTAACCAGATTGCTTGTAGCTATTTAGGAGTATCTTCATACAAGTCTTTTCAAACATTTCAGTGTATTCCATCCAGAATGGTTATCACTTCCATAAAATGAAAGAACGATGTTAAGAACCCAGCTGGAAAGTTGTCTTTTAGAAATATCTTTTTATAAGTCTTAACAAATATTGCGCTATGGTCATGACAGAATGATTTTAATATTCACTCAAGGAAAGAAGGATGAGCTGAACCCTTGTTTCCTAGTATCTGTTTAGGAAGAACTTCATAAAATACTTAAAAAATTACACTACAGACTTGAAAAATATCCATAAGATTCAGACACTAAAGGAACTCTGGTGAAACAAATGTGCTTACAGCTGTTTAGGGGCATATTCACATAAGACAGTTCAAACATTTCAGCATATGCCCTACAGATGACCTATCAATTACTAACAATGTGAGAACACTGTTCTAAGCCCAGTTTGCGGGTAGCTGTTTAGGAACATGTTCATATAAGACTTAACAAACATTTCATTGCATGTGGGACAGAATATATATAGCATTTGTTCACTGAGAGAAAACTGTGGTGAAACCATCTTACTTGCAGCCATTAAGGATCATCTTCGTATTAGTCATTATAACCATTTCAATATTTGCTGTTCTGATTGAATATGAGTTTCCAACAATGAAAGAAACACTGTGCTGAATCCAGCTTGCAAGTAAGTTTTAACTAACACTTCACTACAAGTGTCACGGAATATCTGCAATATTGTTTCACTGAAAGACCTCTGTGGTGAAAGCATCTTGAAGCTATTATTAGGAACATTTTTATTTGAGACATTTCTCACATTTCAGTATATGCCATAATGAATGGGTATCATTTTCCTACAATGAAAGAACACTGTGCTAAATAGAGCTCACAGATAGCTATCTAGGAACGTTTTTACATAAGACTTATCAAACATTTTACAATAGTCGTGACAGACTATACATAACATTCAGTCACTGAAAGAAAACTGTGGAGAAACAATCTTGCTTGTATATATTTAGAAACTTCTTCATGTTCACCATTTCAAGCATTTCCATATAAGACATACTGAATGAATATCACTTTGAGACAATGATATAACGTGCTGAAGCCAGATTGCAGGCAGCTGTTTAGGAACCTTTTCATAAGAGACTTATCATACATTTCACTACAAAGTATCTATTACATCCATTCAGTGAAAGAACACTATTGTGAAGCCAGATTGCTGGTAGCTAATTAGGAACATCTTGATATAAGGCTTTTCTAATATTTCAGTTTATGCCAAACAGAATGACTATCATTTTCTTAAAATGAAATAACACTGTGTTGAACTCATCTTGCAGGAAGCCATTTAGGGTTTCTTCATACAAAACACCAAACATGTCACTACTGCTCTGACAGAATCTCTGTAAGATTCCTTCACTGAGGAACACACTCTGGTGAAACCAGATTGCTCATAAGTTTTTAGGAATATCTTTATATAAGGCTATTCAAACACATCATATGCTATACAGAACGATGATCACTTCCATTAAATTAAACAACATTGTGATGCAACCAGCTGGCACATGCTATTTATGAACATTTTGTGTGTGTCTTATCAAACGTTTCTCTGCAGCCACAATGTGATAATTATTACATTCATTCAATGAAATACTGTGTTGAAAAAGCCTGCTTGTGGCTGTTTAGAAACATCTTCATGTAAGTGTTCATGCAAGCCTTATCAAACATTTCACTACAGGCATGACAGAATATCTATAACATTCAATGTCTGTAAGAAGACTGCTGTGAAACCATTTTGCTTGTAGCTACTTAGGGACATCTTCATAAAACTTATCCAGCATTTCACTACGGGTGTGATAGACTATCTATAACATCCATTCACTGAAAGAACATTGTCTGGAAAACACCTAGCAAGTAGCTCTTAAGGAACATCTTCACATATGACATTTCAAACATTTCAGTATATGCCACATGGAACGGCTATCACTTTCTTACAATGAAAGAGCATTGTGCTTAATCAAGCCAACAGGTAGCTGTTTAGGGATATTTTCACAGAAATCATATCAAACATTTGACTACAGATGTGACAATGTCTATAACATTTGTTATCTGAAAGAAAATTATGCAAAAACCATCTTCTTTTCACTGTTTAGGAACATCTGCACATAGTACACTTCAAATACTTAAGTATATTCCACACAGAGCGACTATCATTTTCACAAAATGAAAGAACACATGCTGAATCCAGTTTATGGGTAGCTGTTTGGGAACATCATATATCAAATATTTCACCACAGATGTGACAATATCTAGAACATTCATTCACTGAAAGAACACTGTGAAGAAACCATCTTGCTTGTTAGCTGTTTAAGAATATAAATAAAAGGCTCTTCAAACATATCACTTTATGCCATACAGAATGGCTATCATCTCCATAGCCAGAAAAGAATACTGTGATGAACCCAGCTTGCAAGTAATTGTTTATTAATATTTTGCTCAAGTCTTATCAGACATTTGCCTACAGTCATGACAGGATATCTTTAATGTCTATTCAATGTAATAACACTGTATTTAAAAGAATTTCCTTGTCGCTGTTTAGAAACATCTTCATGTAAGACTTATTAAGCATTCCTTTGCAGGAATGACAGAATCTCTAAACATTCACTCATTGAATGAACACAGGGATGAAAGCAGTTTTCTTGTAACTGTTGAGGAACATCTTCATATAAAGCTTTTCAAGCATTTCAGTATATGGCATACAGCATGGCCATACCCTTCTTACAAGGAAAGAAGGTTGTGTTTAATAGCTTTCAGGTAGATTATTAGGAGCATTTTTATATAAGACCTATTGAACATTTAACTACAGGCATGGCAGAATATCTATTACATCCATTCAATGAAAGAACACTATGGTGAAAGTGGCTTGGTTTGACTGTTAAGGAAGATCTTCATTTAAGTCCTTTTCAGCATTTCTGTATATGCCATACTAAACGGCTGTCACTATCTTATGATGAAATTATTCTGTCCTGAACACGTCTTGTTGGATTCTATTTAGGAACATCTTCATATAAGACCTCTCTAACATTTAAGCATATGCCATACAGAATGGCTCTCACTTACTTACAGTTAAAGGACACTGTGCTAAACCCGGCTTGCTGGCGGCTGTTTGAAACCTCTTCATATAAGACTTATTAAACATTTCACTACAGGCATGACAGACTAGCTATAACACTCGTTCACTGAAAGAACACTGTGGTGAAGCCAGATTACTTCTGGCGCCTTGGGAATGTCTTCGTATAAGGCTCTTCAAACACTTCATTATGCCTACAGAATGGCTATCGCTTCCATATCCAGAAAGAACGTTCTGATGAAACCAGTGGCTCTTTATGAGCATTTCATTTATGTCTTATCAAACGTTTCTGTACAGCCGCAACATGATATCCATAACATTCATTCAAGGAAACCACACTATGTTGAAAAAGCTTGCTTGTAGCTGTTCAGGAACACTCTCACCTAAGACATCAAATAGTTCTCTTGAGGCATGACAGAATACGTATAACATTCATTTTCTGAATGAACACTGTGGTGAAAACACCTTGCTTGCAGCTGTTTAGGGGAATCTTCAAATAAGTCCTATCAAACATTTCACTACGGGCATGATGGAATATCTATAACATTCACACATTGAAAGAATGCTGTGGTGAAACCAACTTCCTTGTAGCTTTTAAGGAACATCTTCATGTAAGTCTTTTCTAGCATTTCAGTATGAGCCATAGAGAACAGCTATACTTTCTTAAAATGAAACAACATTGTACCTAACTCAGCTTTCAGGTAGACTTATAGTAACATTTTCATGTAAGATTTATTGAAAATTTCACAACATGTGCGACAGAATATCTATTACATTAATTCAATGAAAGATCACTATTGTGAAACCAGCTTGCTTGTATCTCTTTAGAAATACACTCATATAAGTCTTTTCTGACATTTCAGTGTATGCCATACAAAGTAACTATCACTTTATTACAATGAAAAGTCAGTGTGCTGATCCCAGCTTGCAGGTAGCTGTAGGAACCTTTTCATATATGATATAAAACATTTCACTACAGCTATAGGAGACTATATATAAAGTTTATTAAATGAAAGAACACTGTGGTGTAACCAGATTGCTTGTAGCTATTTAGGAGTATCTTCATACAAGTCTTTTCAAACATTTCAGTGTATTCCATCCAGAATGGTTATCACTTCCATAAAACGAAAGAACGATGTTAAGAACCCAGCTGGAAAGTTGTCTTTTAGAAATATCTTTTTATAAGTCTTAACAAATATTGCGCTATGGTCATGACAGAATGATTTTAATATTCACTCAAGGAAAGAAGGATGAGCTGAACCCTTGTTTCCTAGTATCTGTTTAGGAAGAACTTCATAAAATACTTAAAAAATTACACTACAGACTTGAAAAATATCCATAAGATTCAGACACTAAAGGAACTCTGGTGAAACAAATGTGCTTACAGCTGTTTAGGGGCATATTCACATAAGACAGTTCAAACATTTCAGCATATGCCCTACAGATGACCTATCAATTACTAACAATGTGAGAAGACTGTTCTAAGCCCAGTTTGCGGGTAGCTGTTTAGGAACATGTTCATATAAGACTTAACAAACATTTCATTGCATGTGGGACAGAATATATATAGCATTTGTTCACTGAGAGAAAACTGTGGTGAAACCATCTTACTTGCAGCCATTAAGGATCATCTTCATATTAGTCATTATAACCATTTCAATATTTGCTGTTCTGATTGAATATGAGTTTCCAACAATGAAAGAAACACTGTGCTGAATCCAGCTTGCAAGTAAGTTTTAACTAACACTTCACTACAAGTGTCACGGAATATCTGCAATATTGTTTCACTGAAAGACCTCTGTGGTGAAAGCATCTTGAAGCTATTATTAGGAACATTTTTATTTGAGACATTTCTCACATTTCAGTATATGCCATAATGAATGGGTATCATTTTCCTACAATGAAAGAACACTGTGCTAAATAGAGCTCACAGATAGCTATCTAGGAACGTTTTTACATAAGACTTATCAAACATTTTACAATAGTCGTGACAGACTATACATAACATTCAGTCACTGAAAGAAAACTGTGGAGAAACAATCTTGCTTGTATATATTTAGAAACTTCTTCATGTTCACCATTTCAAGCATTTCCATATAAGACATACTGAATGAATATCACTTTGAGACAATGATATAACGTGCTGAAGCCAGATTGCAGGCAGCTGTTTAGGAACCTTTTCATAAGAGACTTATCATACATTTCACTACAAAGTATCTATTACATCCATTCAGTGAAAGAACACTATTGTGAAGCCAGATTGCTGGTAGCTAATTAGGAACATCTTGATATAAGGCTTTTCTAATATTTCAGTTTATGCCAAACAGAATGACTATCATTTTCTTAAAATGAAATAACACTGTGTTGAACTCATCTTGCAGGAAGCCATTTAGGGTTTCTTCATACAAAACACCAAACATGTCACTACTGCTCTGACAGAATCTCTGTAAGATTCCTTCACTGAGGAACACACTCTGGTGAAACCAGATTGCTCATAAGTTTTTAGGAATATCTTTATATAAGGCTATTCAAACACATCATATGCTATACAGAACGATGATCACTTCCATTAAATTAAACAACATTGTGATGCAACCAGCTGGCACATGCTATTTATGAACATTTTGTGTGTGTCTTATCAAACGTTTCTCTGCAGCCACAATGTGATAATTATTACATTCATTCAATGAAATACTGTGTTGAAAAAGCCTGCTTGTGGCTGTTTAGAAACATCTTCATGTAAGTGTTCATGCAAGCCTTATCAAACATTTCACTACAGGCATGACAGAATATCTATAACATTCAATGTCTGTAAGAAGACTGCTGTGAAACCATTTTGCTTGTAGCTACTTAGGGACATCTTCATAAAACTTATCCAGCATTTCACTACGGGTGTGATAGACTATCTATAACATCCATTCACTGAAAGAACATTGTCTGGAAAACACCTAGCAAGTAGCTCTTAAGGAACATCTTCACATATGACATTTCAAACATTTCAGTATATGCCACATGGAACGGCTATCACTTTCTTACAATGAAAGAGCATTGTGCTTAATCAAGCCAACAGGTAGCTGTTTAGGGATATTTTCACAGAAATCATATCAAACATTTGACTACAGATGTGACAATGTCTATAACATTTGTTATCTGAAAGAAAATTATGCAAAAACCATCTTCTTTTCACTGTTTAGGAACATCTGCACATAGTACACTTCAAATACTTAAGTATATTCCACACAGAGCGACTATCATTTTCACAAAATGAAAGAACACATGCTGAATCCAGTTTATGGGTAGCTGTTTGGGAACATCATATATCAAATATGTCACCACAGATGTGACAATATCTAGAACATTCATTCACTGAAAGAACACTGTGAAGAAACCATCTTGCTTGTTAGCTGTTTAAGAATATAAATAAAAGGCTCTTCAAACATATCACTTTATGCCATACAGAATGGCTATCATCTCCATAGCCAGAAAAGAATACTGTGATGAACCCAGCTTGCAAGTAATTGTTTATTAATATTTTGCTCAAGTCTTATCAGACATTTGCCTACAGTCATGACAGGATATCTTTAATGTCTATTCAATGTAATAACACTGTATTTAAAAGAATTTCCTTGTCGCTGTTTAGAAACATCTTCATGTAAGACTTATTAAGCATTCCTTTGCAGGAATGACAGAATCTCTAAACATTCACTCATTGAATGAACACAGGGATGAAAGCAGTTTTCTTGTAACTGTTGAGGAACATCTTCATATAAAGCTTTTCAAGCATTTCAGTATATGGCATACAGCATGGCCATACCCTTCTTACAAGGAAAGAAGGTTGTGTTTAATAGCTTTCAGGTAGATTATTAGGAGCATTTTTATATAAGACCTATTGAACATTTAACTACAGGCATGGCAGAATATCTATTACATCCATTCAATGAAAGAACACTATGGTGAAAGTGGCTTGGTTTGACTGTTAAGGAAGATCTTCATTTAAGTCCTTTTCAGCATTTCTGTATATGCCATACTAAACGGCTGTCACTATCTTATGATGAAATTATTCTGTCCTGAACACGTCTTGTTGGATTCTATTTAGGAACATCTTCATATAAGACCTCTCTAACATTTAAGCATATGCCATACAGAATGGCTCTCACTTACTTACAGTTAAAGGACACTGTGCTAAACCCGGCTTGCTGGCGGCTGTTTGAAACCTCTTCATATAAGACTTATTAAACATTTCACTACAGGCATGACAGACTAGCTATAACACTCGTTCACTGAAAGAACACTGTGGTGAAGCCAGATTACTTCTGGCGCCTTGGGAATGTCTTCGTATAAGGCTCTTCAAACACTTCATTATGCCTACAGAATGGCTATCGCTTCCATATCCAGAAAGAACGTTCTGATGAAACCAGTGGCTCTTTATGAGCATTTCATTTATGTCTTATCAAACGTTTCTGTACAGCCGCAACATGATATCCATAACATTCATTCAAGGAAACCACACTATGTTGAAAAAGCTTGCTTGTAGCTGTTCAGGAACACTCTCACCTAAGACATCAAATAGTTCTCTTGAGGCATGACAGAATACGTATAACATTCATTTTCTGAATGAACACTGTGGTGAAAACACCTTGCTTGCAGCTGTTTAGGGGAATCTTCAAATAAGTCCTATCAAACATTTCACTACGGGCATGATGGAATATCTATAACATTCACACATTGAAAGAATGCTGTGGTGAAACCAACTTCCTTGTAGCTTTTAAGGAACATCTTCATGTAAGTCTTTTCTAGCATTTCAGTATGAGCCATAGAGAACAGCTATACTTTCTTAAAATGAAACAACATTGTACCTAACTCAGCTTTCAGGTAGACTTATAGTAACATTTTCATGTAAGATTTATTGAAAATTTCACAACATGTGCGACAGAATATCTATTACATTAATTCAATGAAAGATCACTATTGTGAAACCAGCTTGCTTGTATCTCTTTAGAAATACACTCATATAAGTCTTTTCTGACATTTCAGTGTATGCCATACAAAGTAACTATCACTTTATTACAATGAAAAGTCAGTGTGCTGATCCCAGCTTGCAGGTAGCTGTAGGAACCTTTTCATATATGATATAAAACATTTCACTACAGCTATAGGAGACTATATATAAAGTTTATTAAATGAAAGAACACTGTGGTGTAACCAGATTGCTTGTAGCTATTTAGGAGTATCTTCATACAAGTCTTTTCAAACATTTCAGTGTATTCCATCCAGAATGGTTATCACTTCCATAAAACGAAAGAACGATGTTAAGAACCCAGCTGGAAAGTTGTCTTTTAGAAATATCTTTTTATAAGTCTTAACAAATATTGCGCTATGGTCATGACAGAATGATTTTAATATTCACTCAAGGAAAGAAGGATGAGCTGAACCCTTGTTTCCTAGTATCTGTTTAGGAAGAACTTCATAAAATACTTAAAAAATTACACTACAGACTTGAAAAATATCCATAAGATTCAGACACTAAAGGAACTCTGGTGAAACAAATGTGCTTACAGCTGTTTAGGGGCATATTCACATAAGACAGTTCAAACATTTCAGCATATGCCCTACAGATGACCTATCAATTACTAACAATGTGAGAAGACTGTTCTAAGCCCAGTTTGCGGGTAGCTGTTTAGGAACATGTTCATATAAGACTTAACAAACATTTCATTGCATGTGGGACAGAATATATATAGCATTTGTTCACTGAGAGAAAACTGTGGTGAAACCATCTTACTTGCAGCCATTAAGGATCATCTTCATATTAGTCATTATAACCATTTCAATATTTGCTGTTCTGATTGAATATGAGTTTCCAACAATGAAAGAAACACTGTGCTGAATCCAGCTTGCAAGTAAGTTTTAACTAACACTTCACTACAAGTGTCACGGAATATCTGCAATATTGTTTCACTGAAAGACCTCTGTGGTGAAAGCATCTTGAAGCTATTATTAGGAACATTTTTATTTGAGACATTTCTCACATTTCAGTATATGCCATAATGAATGGGTATCATTTTCCTACAATGAAAGAACACTGTGCTAAATAGAGCTCACAGATAGCTATCTAGGAACGTTTTTACATAAGACTTATCAAACATTTTACAATAGTCGTGACAGACTATACATAACATTCAGTCACTGAAAGAAAACTGTGGAGAAACAATCTTGCTTGTATATATTTAGAAACTTCTTCATGTTCACCATTTCAAGCATTTCCATATAAGACATACTGAATGAATATCACTTTGAGACAATGATATAACGTGCTGAAGCCAGATTGCAGGCAGCTGTTTAGGAACCTTTTCATAAGAGACTTATCATACATTTCACTACAAAGTATCTATTACATCCATTCAGTGAAAGAACACTATTGTGAAGCCAGATTGCTGGTAGCTAATTAGGAACATCTTGATATAAGGCTTTTCTAATATTTCAGTTTATGCCAAACAGAATGACTATCATTTTCTTAAAATGAAATAACACTGTGTTGAACTCATCTTGCAGGAAGCCATTTAGGGTTTCTTCATACAAAACACCAAACATGTCACTACTGCTCTGACAGAATCTCTGTAAGATTCCTTCACTGAGGAACACACTCTGGTGAAACCAGATTGCTCATAAGTTTTTAGGAATATCTTTATATAAGGCTATTCAAACACATCATATGCTATACAGAACGATGATCACTTCCATTAAATTAAACAACATTGTGATGCAACCAGCTGGCACATGCTATTTATGAACATTTTGTGTGTGTCTTATCAAACGTTTCTCTGCAGCCACAATGTGATAATTATTACATTCATTCAATGAAATACTGTGTTGAAAAAGCCTGCTTGTGGCTGTTTAGAAACATCTTCATGTAAGTGTTCATGCAAGCCTTATCAAACATTTCACTACAGGCATGACAGAATATCTATAACATTCAATGTCTGTAAGAAGACTGCTGTGAAACCATTTTGCTTGTAGCTACTTAGGGACATCTTCATAAAACTTATCCAGCATTTCACTACGGGTGTGATAGACTATCTATAACATCCATTCACTGAAAGAACATTGTCTGGAAAACACCTAGCAAGTAGCTCTTAAGGAACATCTTCACATATGACATTTCAAACATTTCAGTATATGCCACATGGAACGGCTATCACTTTCTTACAATGAAAGAGCATTGTGCTTAATCAAGCCAACAGGTAGCTGTTTAGGGATATTTTCACAGAAATCATATCAAACATTTGACTACAGATGTGACAATGTCTATAACATTTGTTATCTGAAAGAAAATTATGCAAAAACCATCTTCTTTTCACTGTTTAGGAACATCTGCACATAGTACACTTCAAATACTTAAGTATATTCCACACAGAGCGACTATCATTTTCACAAAATGAAAGAACACATGCTGAATCCAGTTTATGGGTAGCTGTTTGGGAACATCATATATCAAATATTTCACCACAGATGTGACAATATCTAGAACATTCATTCACTGAAAGAACACTGTGAAGAAACCATCTTGCTTGTTAGCTGTTTAAGAATATAAATAAAAGGCTCTTCAAACATATCACTTTATGCCATACAGAATGGCTATCATCTCCATAGCCAGAAAAGAATACTGTGATGAACCCAGCTTGCAAGTAATTGTTTATTAATATTTTGCTCAAGTCTTATCAGACATTTGCCTACAGTCATGACAGGATATCTTTAATGTCTATTCAATGTAATAACACTGTATTTAAAAGAATTTCCTTGTCGCTGTTTAGAAACATCTTCATGTAAGACTTATTAAGCATTCCTTTGCAGGAATGACAGAATCTCTAAACATTCACTCATTGAATGAACACAGGGATGAAAGCAGTTTTCTTGTAACTGTTGAGGAACATCTTCATATAAAGCTTTTCAAGCATTTCAGTATATGGCATACAGCATGGCCATACCCTTCTTACAAGGAAAGAAGGTTGTGTTTAATAGCTTTCAGGTAGATTATTAGGAGCATTTTTATATAAGACCTATTGAACATTTAACTACAGGCATGGCAGAATATCTATTACATCCATTCAATGAAAGAACACTATGGTGAAAGTGGCTTGGTTTGACTGTTAAGGAAGATCTTCATTTAAGTCCTTTTCAGCATTTCTGTATATGCCATACTAAACGGCTGTCACTATCTTATGATGAAATTATTCTGTCCTGAACACGTCTTGTTGGATTCTATTTAGGAACATCTTCATATAAGACCTCTCTAACATTTAAGCATATGCCATACAGAATGGCTCTCACTTACTTACAGTTAAAGGACACTGTGCTAAACCCGGCTTGCTGGCGGCTGTTTGAAACCTCTTCATATAAGACTTATTAAACATTTCACTACAGGCATGACAGACTAGCTATAACACTCGTTCACTGAAAGAACACTGTGGTGAAGCCAGATTACTTCTGGCGCCTTGGGAATGTCTTCGTATAAGGCTCTTCAAACACTTCATTATGCCTACAGAATGGCTATCGCTTCCATATCCAGAAAGAACGTTCTGATGAAACCAGTGGCTCTTTATGAGCATTTCATTTATGTCTTATCAAACGTTTCTGTACAGCCGCAACATGATATCCATAACATTCATTCAAGGAAACCACACTATGTTGAAAAAGCTTGCTTGTAGCTGTTCAGGAACACTCTCACCTAAGACATCAAATAGTTCTCTTGAGGCATGACAGAATACGTATAACATTCATTTTCTGAATGAACACTGTGGTGAAAACACCTTGCTTGCAGCTGTTTAGGGGAATCTTCAAATAAGTCCTATCAAACATTTCACTACGGGCATGATGGAATATCTATAACATTCACACATTGAAAGAATGCTGTGGTGAAACCAACTTCCTTGTAGCTTTTAAGGAACATCTTCATGTAAGTCTTTTCTAGCATTTCAGTATGAGCCATAGAGAACAGCTATACTTTCTTAAAATGAAACAACATTGTACCTAACTCAGCTTTCAGGTAGACTTATAGTAACATTTTCATGTAAGATTTATTGAAAATTTCACAACATGTGCGACAGAATATCTATTACATTAATTCAATGAAAGATCACTATTGTGAAACCAGCTTGCTTGTATCTCTTTAGAAATACACTCATATAAGTCTTTTCTGACATTTCAGTGTATGCCATACAAAGTAACTATCACTTTATTACAATGAAAAGTCAGTGTGCTGATCCCAGCTTGCAGGTAGCTGTAGGAACCTTTTCATATATGATATAAAACATTTCACTACAGCTATAGGAGACTATATATAAAGTTTATTAAATGAAAGAACACTGTGGTGTAACCAGATTGCTTGTAGCTATTTAGGAGTATCTTCATACAAGTCTTTTCAAACATTTCAGTGTATTCCATCCAGAATGGTTATCACTTCCATAAAACGAAAGAACGATGTTAAGAACCCAGCTGGAAAGTTGTCTTTTAGAAATATCTTTTTATAAGTCTTAACAAATATTGCGCTATGGTCATGACAGAATGATTTTAATATTCACTCAAGGAAAGAAGGATGAGCTGAACCCTTGTTTCCTAGTATCTGTTTAGGAAGAACTTCATAAAATACTTAAAAAATTACACTACAGACTTGAAAAATATCCATAAGATTCAGACACTAAAGGAACTCTGGTGAAACAAATGTGCTTACAGCTGTTTAGGGGCATATTCACATAAGACAGTTCAAACATTTCAGCATATGCCCTACAGATGACCTATCAATTACTAACAATGTGAGAACACTGTTCTAAGCCCAGTTTGCGGGTAGCTGTTTAGGAACATGTTCATATAAGACTTAACAAACATTTCATTGCATGTGGGACAGAATATATATAGCATTTGTTCACTGAGAGAAAACTGTGGTGAAACCATCTTACTTGCAGCCATTAAGGATCATCTTCATATTAGTCATTATAACCATTTCAATATTTGCTGTTCTGATTGAATATGAGTTTCCAACAATGAAAGAAACACTGTGCTGAATCCAGCTTGCAAGTAAGTTTTAACTAACACTTCACTACAAGTGTCACGGAATATCTGCAATATTGTTTCACTGAAAGACCTCTGTGGTGAAAGCATCTTGAAGCTATTATTAGGAACATTTTTATTTGAGACATTTCTCACATTTCAGTATATGCCATAATGAATGGGTATCATTTTCCTACAATGAAAGAACACTGTGCTAAATAGAGCTCACAGATAGCTATCTAGGAACGTTTTTACATAAGACTTATCAAACATTTTACAATAGTCGTGACAGACTATACATAACATTCAGTCACTGAAAGAAAACTGTGGAGAAACAATCTTGCTTGTATATATTTAGAAACTTCTTCATGTTCACCATTTCAAGCATTTCCATATAAGACATACTGAATGAATATCACTTTGAGACAATGATATAACGTGCTGAAGCCAGATTGCAGGCAGCTGTTTAGGAACCTTTTCATAAGAGACTTATCATACATTTCACTACAAAGTATCTATTACATCCATTCAGTGAAAGAACACTATTGTGAAGCCAGATTGCTGGTAGCTAATTAGGAACATCTTGATATAAGGCTTTTCTAATATTTCAGTTTATGCCAAACAGAATGACTATCATTTTCTTAAAATGAAATAACACTGTGTTGAACTCATCTTGCAGGAAGCCATTTAGGGTTTCTTCATACAAAACACCAAACATGTCACTACTGCTCTGACAGAATCTCTGTAAGATTCCTTCACTGAGGAACACACTCTGGTGAAACCAGATTGCTCATAAGTTTTTAGGAATATCTTTATATAAGGCTATTCAAACACATCATATGCTATACAGAACGATGATCACTTCCATTAAATTAAACAACATTGTGATGCAACCAGCTGGCACATGCTATTTATGAACATTTTGTGTGTGTCTTATCAAACGTTTCTCTGCAGCCACAATGTGATAATTATTACATTCATTCAATGAAATACTGTGTTGAAAAAGCCTGCTTGTGGCTGTTTAGAAACATCTTCATGTAAGTGTTCATGCAAGCCTTATCAAACATTTCACTACAGGCATGACAGAATATCTATAACATTCAATGTCTGTAAGAAGACTGCTGTGAAACCATTTTGCTTGTAGCTACTTAGGGACATCTTCATAAAACTTATCCAGCATTTCACTACGGGTGTGATAGACTATCTATAACATCCATTCACTGAAAGAACATTGTCTGGAAAACACCTAGCAAGTAGCTCTTAAGGAACATCTTCACATATGACATTTCAAACATTTCAGTATATGCCACATGGAACGGCTATCACTTTCTTACAATGAAAGAGCATTGTGCTTAATCAAGCCAACAGGTAGCTGTTTAGGGATATTTTCACAGAAATCATATCAAACATTTGACTACAGATGTGACAATGTCTATAACATTTGTTATCTGAAAGAAAATTATGCAAAAACCATCTTCTTTTCACTGTTTAGGAACATCTGCACATAGTACACTTCAAATACTTAAGTATATTCCACACAGAGCGACTATCATTTTCACAAAATGAAAGAACACATGCTGAATCCAGTTTATGGGTAGCTGTTTGGGAACATCATATATCAAATATTTCACCACAGATGTGACAATATCTAGAACATTCATTCACTGAAAGAACACTGTGAAGAAACCATCTTGCTTGTTAGCTGTTTAAGAATATAAATAAAAGGCTCTTCAAACATATCACTTTATGCCATACAGAATGGCTATCATCTCCATAGCCAGAAAAGAATACTGTGATGAACCCAGCTTGCAAGTAATTGTTTATTAATATTTTGCTCAAGTCTTATCAGACATTTGCCTACAGTCATGACAGGATATCTTTAATGTCTATTCAATGTAATAACACTGTATTTAAAAGAATTTCCTTGTAGCTGTTTAGAAACATCTTCATGTAAGACTTATTAAGCATTCCTTTGCAGGAATGACAGAATCTCTAAACATTCACTCATTGAATGAACACAGGGATGAAAGCAGTTTTCTTGTAACTGTTGAGGAACATCTTCATATAAAGCTTTTCAAGCATTTCAGTATATGGCATACAGCATGGCCATACCCTTCTTACAAGGAAAGAAGGTTGTGTTTAATAGCTTTCAGGTAGATTATTAGGAGCATTTTTATGTAAGACCTATTGAACATTTAACTACAGGCATGGCAGAATATCTATTACATCCATTCAATGAAAGAACACTATGGTGAAAGTGGCTTGGTTTGACTGTTAAGGAAGATCTTCATTTAAGTCCTTTTCAGCATTTCTGTATATGCCATACTAAACGGCTGTCACTATCTTATGATGAAATTATTCTGTCCTGAACACGTCTTGTTGGATTCTATTTAGGAACATCTTCATATAAGACCTCTCTAACATTTAAGCATATGCCATACAGAATGGCTCTCACTTACTTACAGTTAAAGGACACTGTGCTAAACCCGGCTTGCTGGCGGCTGTTTGAAACCTCTTCATATAAGACTTATTAAACATTTCACTACAGGCATGACAGACTAGCTATAACACTCGTTCACTGAAAGAACACTGTGGTGAAGCCAGATTACTTCTGGCGCCTTGGGAATGTCTTCGTATAAGGCTCTTCAAACACTTCATTATGCCTACAGAATGGCTATCGCTTCCATATCCAGAAAGAACGTTCTGATGAAACCAGTGGCTCTTTATGAGCATTTCATTTATGTCTTATCAAACGTTTCTCTACAGCCGCAACATGATATCCATAATATTCATTCAAGGAAACCACACTATGTTGAAAAAGCTTGCTTGTAGCTGTTCAGGAACACTCTCACCTAAGACATCAAATAGTTCTCTTGAGGCATGACAGAATACGTATAACATTCATTTTCTGAATGAACACTGTGGTGAAAACACCTTGCTTGCAGCTGTTTAGGGGAATCTTCAAATAAGTCCTATCAAACATTTCACTACGGGCATGATGGAATATCTATAACATTCACACATTGAAAGAATGCTGTGGTGAAACCAACTTCCTTGTAGCTTTTAAGGAACATCTTCATGTAAGTCTTTTCTAGCATTTCAGTATGAGCCATAGAGAACAGCTATACTTTCTTAAAATGAAACAACATTGTACCTAACTCAGCTTTCAGGTAGACTTATAGTAACATTTTCATGTAAGATTTATTGAAAATTTCACAACATGTGCGACAGAATATCTATTACATTAATTCAATGAAAGATCACTATTGTGAAACCAGCTTGCTTGTATCTCTTTAGAAATACACTCATATAAGTCTTTTCTGACATTTCAGTGTATGCCATACAAAGTAACTATCACTTTATTACAATGAAAAGTCAGTGTGCTGATCCCAGCTTGCAGGTAGCTGTAGGAACCTTTTCATATATGATATAAAACATTTCACTACAGCTATAGGAGACTATATATAAAGTTTATTAAATGAAAGAACACTGTGGTGTAACCAGATTGCTTGTAGCTATTTAGGAGTATCTTCATACAAGTCTTTTCAAACATTTCAGTGTATTCCATCCAGAATGGTTATCACTTCCATAAAATGAAAGAACGATGTTAAGAACCCAGCTGGAAAGTTGTCTTTTAGAAATATCTTTTTATAAGTCTTAACAAATATTGCGCTATGGTCATGACAGAATGATTTTAATATTCACTCAAGGAAAGAAGGATGAGCTGAACCCTTGTTTCCTAGTATCTGTTTAGGAAGAACTTCATAAAATACTTAAAAAATTACACTACAGACTTGAAAAATATCCATAAGATTCAGACACTAAAGGAACTCTGGTGAAACAAATGTGCTTACAGCTGTTTAGGGGCATATTCACATAAGACAGTTCAAACATTTCAGCATATGCCCTACAGATGACCTATCAATTACTAACAATGTGAGAACACTGTTCTAAGCCCAGTTTGCGGGTAGCTGTTTAGGAACATGTTCATATAAGACTTAACAAACATTTCATTGCATGTGGGACAGAATATATATAGCATTTGTTCACTGAGAGAAAACTGTGGTGAAACCATCTTACTTGCAGCCATTAAGGATCATCTTCATATTAGTCATTATAACCATTTCAATATTTGCTGTTCTGATTGAATATGAGTTTCCAACAATGAAAGAAACACTGTGCTGAATCCAGCTTGCAAGTAAGTTTTAACTAACACTTCACTACAAGTGTCACGGAATATCTGCAATATTGTTTCACTGAAAGACCTCTGTGGTGAAAGCATCTTGAAGCTATTATTAGGAACATTTTTATTTGAGACATTTCTCACATTTCAGTATATGCCATAATGAATGGGTATCATTTTCCTACAATGAAAGAACACTGTGCTAAATAGAGCTCACAGATAGCTATCTAGGAACGTTTTTACATAAGACTTATCAAACATTTTACAATAGTCGTGACAGACTATACATAACATTCAGTCACTGAAAGAAAACTGTGGAGAAACAATCTTGCTTGTATATATTTAGAAACTTCTTCATGTTCACCATTTCAAGCATTTCCATATAAGACATACTGAATGAATATCACTTTGAGACAATGATATAACGTGCTGAAGCCAGATTGCAGGCAGCTGTTTAGGAACCTTTTCATAAGAGACTTATCATACATTTCACTACAAAGTATCTATTACATCCATTCAGTGAAAGAACACTATTGTGAAGCCAGATTGCTGGTAGCTAATTAGGAACATCTTGATATAAGGCTTTTCTAATATTTCAGTTTATGCCAAACAGAATGACTATCATTTTCTTAAAATGAAATAACACTGTGTTGAACTCATCTTGCAGGAAGCCATTTAGGGTTTCTTCATACAAAACACCAAACATGTCACTACTGCTCTGACAGAATCTCTGTAAGATTCCTTCACTGAGGAACACACTCTGGTGAAACCAGATTGCTCATAAGTTTTTAGGAATATCTTTATATAAGGCTATTCAAACACATCATATGCTATACAGAACGATTATCACTTCCATTAAATTAAACAACATTGTGATGCAACCAGCTGGCACGTGCTATTTATGAACATTTTGTGTGTGTCTTATCAAACGTTTCTCTGAAGCCACAATGTGATAATTATTACATTCATTCAATGAAATACTGTGTTGAAAAAGCCTGCTTGTGGCTGTTTAGAAACATCTTCATGTAAGTGTTCATGCAAGCCTTATCAAACATTTCACTACAGGCATGACAGAATATCTATAACATTCAATGTCTGTAAGAAGACTGCTGTGAAACCATTTTGCTTGTAGCTACTTAGGGACATCTTCATAAAACTTATCCAGCATTTCACTACGGGTGTGATAGACTATCTATAACATCCATTCACTGAAAGAACATTGTCTGGAAAACACCTAGCAAGTAGCTCTTAAGGAACATCTTCACATATGACATTTCAAACATTTCAGTATATGCCACATGGAACGGCTATCACTTTCTTACAATGAAAGAGCATTGTGCTTAATCAAGCCAACAGGTAGCTGTTTAGGGATATTTTCACAGAAATCATATCAAACATTTGACTACAGATGTGACAATGTCTATAACATTTGTTATCTGAAAGAAAATTATGCAAAAACCATCTTCTTTTCACTGTTTAGGAACATCTGCACATAGTACACTTCAAATACTTAAGTATATTCCACACAGAGCGACTATCATTTTCACAAAATGAAAGAACACATGCTGAATCCAGTTTATGGGTAGCTGTTTGGGAACATCATATATCAAATATGTCACCACAGATGTGACAATATCTAGAACATTCATTCACTGAAAGAACACTGTGAAGAAACCATCTTGCTTGTTAGCTGTTTAAGAATATAAATAAAAGGCTCTTCAAACATATCACTTTATGCCATACAGAATGGCTATCATCTCCATAGCCAGAAAAGAATACTGTGATGAACCCAGCTTGCAAGTAATTGTTTATTAATATTTTGCTCAAGTCTTATCAGACATTTGCCTACAGTCATGACAGGATATCTTTAATGTCTATTCAATGTAATAACACTGTATTTAAAAGAATTTCCTTGTAGCTGTTTAGAAACATCTTCATGTAAGACTTATTAAGCATTCCTTTGCAGGAATGACAGAATCTCTAAACATTCACTCATTGAATGAACACAGGGATGAAAGCAGTTTTCTTGTAACTGTTGAGGAACATCTTCATATAAAGCTTTTCAAGCATTTCAGTATATGGCATACAGCATGGCCATACCCTTCTTACAAGGAAAGAAGGTTGTGTTTAATAGCTTTCAGGTAGATTATTAGGAGCATTTTTATGTAAGACCTATTGAACATTTAACTACAGGCATGGCAGAATATCTATTACATCCATTCAATGAAAGAACACTATGGTGAAAGTGGCTTGGTTTGACTGTTAAGGAAGATCTTCATTTAAGTCCTTTTCAGCATTTCTGTATATGCCATACTAAACGGCTGTCACTATCTTATGATGAAATTATTCTGTCCTGAACACGTCTTGTTGGATTCTATTTAGGAACATCTTCATATAAGACCTCTCTAACATTTAAGCATATGCCATACAGAATGGCTCTCACTTACTTACAGTTAAAGGACACTGTGCTAAACCCGGCTTGCTGGCGGCTGTTTGAAACCTCTTCATATAAGACTTATTAAACATTTCACTACAGGCATGACAGACTAGCTATAACACTCGTTCACTGAAAGAACACTGTGGTGAAGCCAGATTACTTCTGGCGCCTTGGGAATGTCTTCGTATAAGGCTCTTCAAACACTTCATTATGCCTACAGAATGGCTATCGCTTCCATATCCAGAAAGAACGTTCTGATGAAACCAGTGGCTCTTTATGAGCATTTCATTTATGTCTTATCAAACGTTTCTCTACAGCCGCAACATGATATCCATAATATTCATTCAAGGAAACCACACTATGTTGAAAAAGCTTGCTTGTAGCTGTTCAGGAACACTCTCACATAAGACATCAAATAGTTCTCTTGAGGCATGACAGAATACGTATAACATTCATTTTCTGAATGAACACTGTGGCGAAAACACCTTGCTTGCAGCTGTTTAGGGGAATCTTCAAATAAGTCCTATCAAACATTTCACTACGGGCATGATGGAATATCTATAACATTCACACATTGAAAGAATGCTGTGGTGAAACCAACTTCCTTGTAGCTTTTAAGGAACATCTTCATGTAAGTCTTTTCTAGCATTTCAGTATGAGCCATAGAGAACAGCTATACTTTCTTAAAATGAAAAAACATTGTACCTAACTCAGCTTTCAGGTAGACTTATAGTAACATTTTCATGTAAGATTTATTGAAAATTTCACAACATGTGCGACAGAATATCTATTACATTAATTCAATGAAAGATCACTATTGTGAAACCAGCTTGCTTGTATCTCTTTAGAAATACACTCATATAAGTCTTTTCTGACATTTCAGTGTATGCCATACAAAGTAACTATCACTTTATTACAATGAAAAGTCAGTGTGCTGATCCCAGCTTGCAGGTAGCTGTAGGAACCTTTTCATATATGATATAAAACATTTCACTACAGCTATAGGAGACTATATATAAAGTTTATTAAATGAAAGAACACTGTGGTGTAACCAGATTGCTTGTAGCTATTTAGGAGTATCTTCATACAAGTCTTTTCAAACATTTCAGTGTATTCCATCCAGAATGGTTATCACTTCCATAAAACGAAAGAACGATGTTAAGAACCCAGCTGGAAAGTTGTCTTTTAGAAATATCTTTTTATAAGTCTTAACAAATATTGCGCTATGGTCATGACAGAATGATTTTAATATTCACTCAAGGAAAGAAGGATGAGCTGAACCCTTGTTTCCTAGTATCTGTTTAGGAAGAACTTCATAAAATACTTAAAAAATTACACTACAGACTTGAAAAATATCCATAAGATTCAGACACTAAAGGAACTCTGGTGAAACAAATGTGCTTACAGCTGTTTAGGGGCATATTCACATAAGACAGTTCAAACATTTCAGCATATGCCCTACAGATGACCTATCAATTACTAACAATGTGAGAACACTGTTCTAAGCCCAGTTTGCGGTTAGCTGTTTAGGAACATGTTCATATAAGACTTAACAAACATTTCATTGCATGTGGGACAGAATATATATAGCATTTGTTCACTGAGAGAAAACTGTGGTGAAACCATCTTACTTGCAGCCATTAAGGATCATCTTCATATTAGTCATTATAACCATTTCAATATTTGCTGTTCTGATTGAATATGAGTTTCCAACAATGAAAGAAACACTGTGCTGAATCCAGCTTGCAAGTAAGTTTTAACTAACACTTCACTACAAGTGTCACGGAATATCTGCAATATTGTTTCACTGAAAGACCTCTGTGGTGAAAGCATCTTGAAGCTATTATTAGGAACATTTTTATTTGAGACATTTCTCACATTTCAGTATATGCCATAATGAATGGGTATCATTTTCCTACAATGAAAGAACACTGTGCTAAATAGAGCTCACAGATAGCTATCTAGGAACGTTTTTACATAAGACTTATCAAACATTTTACAATAGTCGTGACAGACTATACATAACATTCAGTCACTGAAAGAAAACTGTGGAGAAACAATCTTGCTTGTATATATTTAGAAACTTCTTCATGTTCACCATTTCAAGCATTTCCATATAAGACATACTGAATGAATATCACTTTGAGACAATGATATAACGTGCTGAAGCCAGATTGCAGGCAGCTGTTTAGGAACCTTTTCATAAGAGACTTATCATACATTTCACTACAAAGTATCTATTACATCCATTCAGTGAAAGAACACTATTGTGAAGCCAGATTGCTGGTAGCTAATTAGGAACATCTTGATATAAGGCTTTTCTAATATTTCAGTTTATGCCAAACAGAATGACTATCATTTTCTTAAAATGAAATAACACTGTGTTGAACTCATCTTGCAGGAAGCCATTTAGGGTTTCTTCATACAAAACACCAAACATGTCACTACTGCTCTGACAGAATCTCTGTAAGATTCCTTCACTGAGGAACACACTCTGGTGAAACCAGATTGCTCATAAGTTTTTAGGAATATCTTTATATAAGGCTATTCAAACACATCATATGCTATACAGAACGATTATCACTTCCATTAAATTAAACAACATTGTGATGCAACCAGCTGGCACATGCTATTTATGAACATTTTGTGTGTGTCTTATCAAACGTTTCTCTGCAGCCACAATGTGATAATTATTACATTCATTCAATGAAATACTGTGTTGAAAAAGCCTGCTTGTGGCTGTTTAGAAACATCTTCATGTAAGTGTTCATGCAAGCCTTATCAAACATTTCCCTACAGGCATGACAGAATATCTATAACATTCAATGTCTGTAAGAAGACTGCTGTGAAACCATTTTGCTTGTAGCTACTTAGGGACATCTTCATAAAACTTATCCAGCATTTCACTACGGGTGTGATAGACTATCTATAACATCCATTCACTGAAAGAACATTGTCTGGAAAACACCTAGCAAGTAGCTCTTAAGGAACATCTTCACATATGACATTTCAAACATTTCAGTATATGCCACATGGAACGGCTATCACTTTCTTACAATGAAAGAGCATTGTGCTTAATCAAGCCAACAGGTAGCTGTTTAGGGATATTTTCACATAAATCATATCAAACATTTGACTACAGATGTGACAATGTCTATAACATTTGTTATCTGAAAGAAAATTATGCAAAAACCATCTTCTTTTCACTGTTTAGGAACATCTGCACATAGTACACTTCAAATACTTAAGTATATTCCACACAGAGCGACTATCATTTTCACAAAATGAAAGAACACATGCTGAATCCAGTTTATGGGTAGCTGTTTGGGAACATCATATATCAAATATTTCACCACAGATGTGACAATATCTAGAACATTCATTCACTGAAAGAACACTGTGAAGAAACCATCTTGCTTGTTAGCTGTTTAAGAATATAAATAAAAGGCTCTTCAAACATATCACTTTATGCCATACAGAATGGCTATCATCTCCATAGCCAGAAAAGAATACTGTGATGAACCCAGCTTGCAAGTAATTGTTTATTAATATTTTGCTCAAGTCTTATCAGACATTTGCCTACAGTCATGACAGGATATCTTTAATGTCTATTCAATGTAATAACACTGTATTTAAAAGAATTTCCTTGTCGCTGTTTAGAAACATCTTCATGTAAGACTTATTAAGCATTCCTTTGCAGGAATGACAGAATCTCTAAACATTCACTCATTGAATGAACACAGGGATGAAAGCAGTTTTCTTGTAACTGTTGAGGAACATCTTCATATAAAGCTTTTCAAGCATTTCAGTATATGGCATACAGCATGGCCATACCCTTCTTACAAGGAAAGAAGGTTGTGTTTAATAGCTTTCAGGTAGATTATTAGGAGCATTTTTATGTAAGACCTATTGAACATTTAACTACAGGCATGGCAGAATATCTATTACATCCATTCAATGAAAGAACACTATGGTGAAAGTGGCTTGGTTTGACTGTTAAGGAAGATCTTCATTTAAGTCCTTTTCAGCATTTCTGTATATGCCATACTAAACGGCTGTCACTATCTTATGATGAAATTATTCTGTCCTGAACACGTCTTGTTGGATTCTATTTAGGAACATCTTCATATAAGACCTCTCTAACATTTAAGCATATGCCATACAGAATGGCTCTCACTTACTTACAGTTAAAGGACACTGTGCTAAACCCGGCTTGCTGGCGGCTGTTTGAAACCTCTTCATATAAGACTTATTAAACATTTCACTACAGGCATGACAGACTAGCTATAACACTCGTTCACTGAAAGAACACTGTGGTGAAGCCAGATTACTTCTGGCGCCTTGGGAATGTCTTCGTATAAGGCTCTTCAAACACTTCATTATGCCTACAGAATGGCTATCGCTTCCATATCCAGAAAGAACGTTCTGATGAAACCAGTGGCTCTTTATGAGCATTTCATTTATGTCTTATCAAACGTTTCTCTACAGCCGCAACATGATATCCATAATATTCATTCAAGGAAACCACACTATGTTGAAAAAGCTTGCTTGTAGCTGTTCAGGAACACTCTCACCTAAGACATCAAATAGTTCTCTTGAGGCATGACAGAATACGTATAACATTCATTTTCTGAATGAACACTGTGGTGAAAACACCTTGCTTGCAGCTGTTTAGGGGAATCTTCAAATAAGTCCTATCAAACATTTCACTACGGGCATGATGGAATATCTATAACATTCACACATTGAAAGAATGCTGTGGTGAAACCAACTTCCTTGTAGCTTTTAAGGAACATCTTCATGTAAGTCTTTTCTAGCATTTCAGTATGAGCCATAGAGAACAGCTATACTTTCTTAAAATGAAACAACATTGTACCTAACTCAGCTTTCAGGTAGACTTATAGTAACATTTTCATGTAAGATTTATTGAAAATTTCACAACATGTGCGACAGAATATCTATTACATTAATTCAATGAAAGATCACTATTGTGAAACCAGCTTGCTTGTATCTCTTTAGAAATACACTCATATAAGTCTTTTCTGACATTTCAGTGTATGCCATACAAAGTAACTATCACTTTATTACAATGAAAAGTCAGTGTGCTGATCCCAGCTTGCAGGTAGCTGTAGGAACCTTTTCATATATGATATAAAACATTTCACTACAGCTATAGGAGAATATATATAAAGTTTATTAAATGAAAGAACACTGTGGTGTAACCAGATTGCTTGTAGCTATTTAGGAGTATCTTCATACAAGTCTTTTCAAACATTTCAGTGTATTCCATCCAGAATGGTTATCACTTCCATAAAACGAAAGAACGATGTTAAGAACCCAGCTGGAAAGTTGTCTTTTAGAAATATCTTTTTATAAGTCTTAACAAATATTGCGCTATGGTCATGACAGAATGATTTTAATATTCACTCAAGGAAAGAAGGATGAGCTGAACCCTTGTTTCCTAGTATCTGTTTAGGAAGAACTTCATAAAATACTTAAAAAATTACACTACAGACTTGAAAAATATCCATAAGATTCAGACACTAAAGGAACTCTGGTGAAACAAATGTGCTTACAGCTGTTTAGGGGCATATTCACATAAGACAGTTCAAACATTTCAGCATATGCCCTACAGATGACCTATCAATTACTAACAATGTGAGAACACTGTTCTAAGCCCAGTTTGCGGGTAGCTGTTTAGGAACATGTTCATATAAGACTTAACAAACATTTCATTGCATGTGGGACAGAATATATATAGCATTTGTTCACTGAGAGAAAACTGTGGTGAAACCATCTTACTTGCAGCCATTAAGGATCATCTTCATATTAGTCATTATAACCATTTCAATATTTGCTGTTCTGATTGAATATGAGTTTCCAACAATGAAAGAAACACTGTGCTGAATCCAGCTTGCAAGTAAGTTTTAACTAACACTTCACTACAAGTGTCACGGAATATCTGCAATATTGTTTCACTGAAAGACCTCTGTGGTGAAAGCATCTTGAAGCTATTATTAGGAACATTTTTATTTGAGACATTTCTCACATTTCAGTATATGCCATAATGAATGGGTATCATTTTCCTACAATGAAAGAACACTGTGCTAAATAGAGCTCACAGATAGCTATCTAGGAACGTTTTTACATAAGACTTATCAAACATTTTACAATAGTCGTGACAGACTATACATAACATTCAGTCACTGAAAGAAAACTGTGGAGAAACAATCTTGCTTGTATATATTTAGAAACTTCTTCATGTTCACCATTTCAAGCATTTCCATATAAGACATACTGAATGAATATCACTTTGAGACAATGATATAACGTGCTGAAGCCAGATTGCAGGCAGCTGTTTAGGAACCTTTTCATAAGAGACTTATCATAAATTTCACTACAAAGTATCTATTACATCCATTCAGTGAAAGAACACTATTGTGAAGCCAGATTGCTGGTAGCTAATTAGGAACATCTTGATATAAGGCTTTTCTAATATTTCAGTTTATGCCAAACAGAATGACTATCATTTTCTTAAAATGAAATAACACTGTGTTGAACTCATCTTGCAGGAAGCCATTTAGGGTTTCTTCATACAAAACACCAAACATGTCACTACTGCTCTGACAGAATCTCTGTAAGATTCCTTCACTGAGGAACACACTCTGGTGAAACCAGATTGCTCATAAGTTTTTAGGAATATCTTTATATAAGGCTATTCAAACACATCATATGCTATACAGAACGATTATCACTTCCATTAAATTAAACAACATTGTGATGCAACCAGCTGGCACATGCTATTTATGAACATTTTGTGTGTGTCTTATCAAACGTTTCTCTGCAGCCACAATGTGATAATTATTACATTCATTCAATGAAATACTGTGTTGAAAAAGCCTGCTTGTGGCTGTTTAGAAACATCTTCATGTAAGTGTTCATGCAAGCCTTATCAAACATTTCACTACAGGCATGACAGAATATCTATAACATTCAATGTCTGTAAGAAGACTGCTGTGAAACCATTTGGCTTGTAGCTACTTAGGGACATCTTCATAAAACTTATCCAGCATTTCACTACGGGTGTGATAGACTATCTATAACATCCATTCACTGAAAGAACATTGTCTGGAAAACACCTAGCAAGTAGCTCTTAAGGAACATCTTCACATATGACATTTCAAACATTTCAGTATATGCCACATGGAACGGCTATCACTTTCTTACAATGAAAGAGCATTGTGCTTAATCAAGCCAACAGGTAGCTGTTTAGGGATATTTTCACAGAAATCATATCAAACATTTGACTACAGATGTGACAATGTCTATAACATTTGTTATCTGAAAGAAAATTATGCAAAAACCATCTTCTTTTCACTGTTTAGGAACATCTGCACATAGTACACTTCAAATACTTAAGTATATTCCACACAGAGCGACTATCATTTTCACAAAATGAAAGAACACATGCTGAATCCAGTTTATGGGTAGCTGTTTGGGAACATCATATATCAAATATTTCACCACAGATGTGACAATATCTAGAACATTCATTCACTGAAAGAACACTGTGAAGAAACCATCTTGCTTGTTAGCTGTTTAAGAATATAAATAAAAGGCTCTTCAAACATATCACTTTATGCCATACAGAATGGCTATCATCTCCATAGCCAGAAAAGAATACTGTGATGAACCCAGCTTGCAAGTAATTGTTTATTAATATTTTGCTCAAGTCTTATCAGACATTTGCCTACAGTCATGACAGGATATCTTTAATGTCTATTCAATGTAATAACACTGTATTTAAAAGAATTTCCTTGTCGCTGTTTAGAAACATCTTCATGTAAGACTTATTAAGCATTCCTTTGCAGGAATGACAGAATCTCTAAACATTCACTCATTGAATGAACACAGGGATGAAAGCAGTTTTCTTGTAACTGTTCAGGAACATCTTCATATAAAGCTTTTCAAGCATTTCAGTATATGGCATACAGCATGGCCATACCCTTCTTACAAGGAAAGAAGGTTGTGTTTAATAGCTTTCAGGTAGATTATTAGGAGCATTTTTATGTAAGACCTATTGAACATTTAACTACAGGCATGGCAGAATATCTATTACATCCATTCAATGAAAGAACACTATGGTGAAAGTGGCTTGGTTTGACTGTTAAGGAAGATCTTCATTTAAGTCCTTTTCAGCATTTCTGTATATGCCATACTAAACGGCTGTCACTATCTTATGATGAAATTATTCTGTCCTGAACACGTCTTGTTGGATTCTATTTAGGAACATCTTCATATAAGACCTCTCTAACATTTAAGCATATGCCATACAGAATGGCTCTCACTTACTTACAGTTAAAGGACACTGTGCTAAACCCGGCTTGCTGGCGGCTGTTTGAAACCTCTTCATATAAGACTTATTAAACATTTCACTACAGGCATGACAGACTAGCTATAACACTCGTTCACTGAAAGAACACTGTGGTGAAGCCAGATTACTTCTGGCGCCTTGGGAATGTCTTCGTATAAGGCTCTTCAAACACTTCATTATGCCTACAGAATGGCTATCGCTTCCATATCCAGAAAGAACGTTCTGATGAAACCAGTGGCTCTTTATGAGCATTTCATTTATGTCTTATCAAACGTTTCTCTACAGCCGCAACATGATATCCATAATATTCATTCAAGGAAACCACACTATGTTGAAAAAGCTTGCTTGTAGCTGTTCAGGAACACTCTCACCTAAGACATCAAATAGTTCTCTTGAGGCATGACAGAATACGTATAACATTCATTTTCTGAATGAACACTGTGGTGAAAACACCTTGCTTGCAGCTGTTTAGGGGAATCTTCAAATAAGTCCTATCAAACATTTCACTACGGGCATGATGGAATATCTATAACATTCACACATTGAAAGAATGCTGTGGTGAAACCAACTTCCTTGTAGCTTTTAAGGAACATCTTCATGTAAGTCTTTTCTAGCATTTCAGTATGAGCCATAGAGAACAGCTATACTTTCTTAAAATGAAACAACATTGTACCTAACTCAGCTTTCAGGTAGACTTATAGTAACATTTTCATGTAAGATTTATTGAAAATTTCACAACATGTGCGACAGAATATCTATTACATTAATTCAATGAAAGATCACTATTGTGAAACCAGCTTGCTTGTATCTCTTTAGAAATACACTCATATAAGTCTTTTCTGACATTTCAGTGTATGCCATACAAAGTAACTATCACTTTATTACAATGAAAAGTCAGTGTGCTGATCCCAGCTTGCAGGTAGCTGTAGGAACCTTTTCATATATGATATAAAACATTTCACTCCAGCTATAGGAGAATATATATAAAGTTTATTAAATGAAAGAACACTGTGGTGTAACCAGATTGCTTGTAGCTATTTAGGAGTATCTTCATACAAGTCTTTTCAAACATTTCAGTGTATTCCATCCAGAATGGTTATCACTTCCATAAAATGAAAGAACGATGTTAAGAACCCAGCTGGAAAGTTGTCTTTTAGAAATATCTTTTTATAAGTCTTAACAAATATTGCGCTATGGTCATGACAGAATGATTTTAATATTCACTCAAGGAAAGAAGGATGAGCTGAACCCTTGTTTCCTAGTATCTGTTTAGGAAGAACTTCATAAAATACTTAAAAAATTACACTACAGACTTGAAAAATATCCATAAGATTCAGACACTAAAGGAACTCTGGTGAAACAAATGTGCTTACAGCTGTTTAGGGGCATATTCACATAAGACAGTTCAAACATTTCAGCATATGCCCTACAGATGACCTATCAATTACTAACAATGTGAGAACACTGTTCTAAGCCCAGTTTGCGGGTAGCTGTTTAGGAACATGTTCATATAAGACTTAACAAACATTTCATTGCATGTGGGACAGAATATATATAGCATTTGTTCACTGAGAGAAAACTGTGGTGAAACCATCTTACTTGCAGCCATTAAGGATCATCTTCATATTAGTCATTATAACCATTTCAATATTTGCTGTTCTGATTGAATATGAGTTTCCAACAATGAAAGAAACACTGTGCTGAATCCAGCTTGCAAGTAAGTTTTAACTAACACTTCACTACAAGTGTCACAGAATATCTGCAATATTGTTTCACTGAAAGACCTCTGTGGTGAAAGCATCTTGAAGCTATTATTAGGAACATTTTTATTTGAGACATTTCTCACATTTCAGTATATGCCATAATGAATGGGTATCATTTTCCTACAATGAAAGAACACTGTGCTAAATAGAGCTCACAGATAGCTATCTAGGAACGTTTTTACATAAGACTTATCAAACATTTTACAATAGTCGTGACAGACTATACATAACATTCAGTCACTGAAAGAAAACTGTGGAGAAACAATCTTGCTTGTATATATTTAGAAACTTCTTCATGTTCACCATTTCAAGCATTTCCGTATAAGACATACTGAATGAATATCACTTTGAGACAATGATATAACGTGCTGAAGCCAGATTGCAGGCAGCTGTTTAGGAACCTTTTCATAAGAGACTTATCATACATTTCACTACAAAGTATCTATTACATCCATTCAGTGAAAGAACACTATTGTGAAGCCAGATTGCTGGTAGCTAATTAGGAACATCTTGATATAAGGCTTTTCTAATATTTCAGTTTATGCCAAACAGAATGACTATCATTTTCTTAAAATGAAATAACACTGTGTTGAACTCATCTTGCAGGAAGCCATTTAGGGTTTCTTCATACAAAACACCAAACATGTCACTACTGCTCTGACAGAATCTCTGTAAGATTCCTTCACTGAGGAACACACTCTGGTGAAACCAGATTGCTCATAAGTTTTTAGGAATATCTTTATATAAGGCTATTCAAACACATCATATGCTATACAGAACGATTATCACTTCCATTAAATTAAACAACATTGTGATGCAACCAGCTGGCACATGCTATTTATGAACATTTTGTGTGTGTCTTATCAAACGTTTCTCTGCAGCCACAATGTGATAATTATTACATTCATTCAATGAAATACTGTGTTGAAAAAGCCTGCTTGTGGCTGTTTAGAAACATCTTCATGTAAGTGTTCATGCAAGCCTTATCAAACATTTCACTACAGGCATGACAGAATATCTATAACATTCAATGTCTGTAAGAAGACTGCTGTGAAACCATTTTGCTTGTAGCTACTTAGGGACATCTTCATAAAACCTATCCAGCATTTCACTACGGGTGTGATAGACTATCTATAACATCCATTCACTGAAAGAACATTGTCTGGAAAACACCTAGCAAGTAGCTCTTAAGGAACATCTTCACATATGACATTTCAAACATTTCAGTATATGCCACATGGAACGGCTATCACTTTCTTACAATGAAAGAGCATTGTGCTTAATCAAGCCAACAGGTAGCTGTTTAGGGATATTTTCACAGAAATCATATCAAACATTTGACTACAGATGTGACAATGTCTATAACATTTGTTATCTGAAAGAAAATTATGCAAAAACCATCTTCTTTTCACTGTTTAGGAACATCTGCACATAGTACACTTCAAATACTTAAGTATATTCCACACAGAGCGACTATCATTTTCACAAAATGAAAGAACACATGCTGAATCCAGTTTATGGGTAGCTGTTTGGGAACATCATATATCAAATATTTCACCACAGATGTGACAATATCTAGAACATTCATTCACTGAAAGAACACTGTGAAGAAACCATCTTGCTTGTTAGCTGTTTAAGAATATAAATAAAAGGCTCTTCAAACATATCACTTTATGCCATACAGAATGGCTATCATCTCCATAGCCAGAAAAGAATACTGTGATGAACCCAGCTTGCAAGTAATTGTTTATTAATATTTTGCTCAAGTCTTATCAGACATTTGCCTACAGTCATGACAGGATATCTTTAATGTCTATTCAATGTAATAACACTGTATTTAAAAGAATTTCCTTGTCGCTGTTTAGAAACATCTTCATGTAAGACTTATTAAGCATTCCTTTGCAGGAATGACAGAATCTCTAAACATTCACTCATTGAATGAACACAGGGATGAAAGCAGTTTTCTTGTAACTGTTGAGGAACATCTTCATATAAAGCTTTTCAAGCATTTCAGTATATGGCATACAGCATGGCCATACCCTTCTTACAAGGAAAGAAGGTTGTGTTTAATAGCTTTCAGGTAGATTATTAGGAGCATTTTTATGTAAGACCTATTGAACATTTAACTACAGGCATGGCAGAATATCTATTACATCCATTCAATGAAAGAACACTATGGTGAAAGTGGCTTGGTTTGACTGTTAAGGAAGATCTTCATTTAAGTCCTTTTCAGCATTTCTGTATATGCCATACTAAACGGCTGTCACTATCTTATGATGAAATTATTCTGTCCTGAACACGTCTTGTTGGATTCTATTTAGGAACATCTTCATATAAGACCTCTCTAACATTTAAGCATATGCCATACAGAATGGCTCTCACTTACTTACAGTTAAAGGACACTGTGCTAAACCCGGCTTGCTGGCGGCTGTTTGAAACCTCTTCATATAAGACTTATTAAACATTTCACTACAGGCATGACAGACTAGCTATAACACTCGTTCACTGAAAGAACACTGTGGTGAAGCCAGATTACTTCTGGCGCCTTGGGAATGTCTTCGTATAAGGCTCTTCAAACACTTCATTATGCCTACAGAATGGCTATCGCTTCCATATCCAGAAAGAACGTTCTGATGAAACCAGTGGCTCTTTATGAGCATTTCATTTATGTCTTATCAAACGTTTCTCTACAGCCGCAACATGATATCCATAATATTCATTCAAGGAAACCACACTATGTTGAAAAAGCTTGCTTGTAGCTGTTCAGGAACACTCTCACCTAAGACATCAAATAGTTCTCTTGAGGCATGACAGAATACGTATAACATTCATTTTCTGAATGAACACTGTGGTGAAAACACCTTGCTTGCAGCTGTTTAGGGGAATCTTCAAATAAGTCCTATCAAACATTTCACTACGGGCATGATGGAATATCTATAACATTCACACATTGAAAGAATGCTGTGGTGAAACCAACTTCCTTGTAGCTTTTAAGGAACATCTTCATGTAAGTCTTTTCTAGCATTTCAGTATGAGCCATAGAGAACAGCTATACTTTCTTAAAATGAAACAACATTGTACCTAACTCAGCTTTCAGGTAGACTTATAGTAACATTTTCATGTAAGATTTATTGAAAATTTCACAACATGTGCGACAGAATATCTATTACATTAATTCAATGAAAGATCACTATTGTGAAACCAGCTTGCTTGTATCTCTTTAGAAATACACTCATATAAGTCTTTTCTGACATTTCAGTGTATGCCATACAAAGTAACTATCACTTTATTACAATGAAAAGTCAGTGTGCTGATCCCAGCTTGCAGGTAGCTGTAGGAACCTTTTCATATATGATATAAAACATTTCACTCCAGCTATAGGAGAATATATATAAAGTTTATTAAATGAAAGAACACTGTGGTGTAACCAGATTGCTTGTAGCTATTTAGGAGTATCTTCATACAAGTCTTTTCAAACATTTCAGTGTATTCCATCCAGAATGGTTATCACTTCCATAAAATGAAAGAACGATGTTAAGAACCCAGCTGGAAAGTTGTCTTTTAGAAATATCTTTTTATAAGTCTTAACAAATATTGCGCTATGGTCATGACAGAATGATTTTAATATTCACTCAAGGAAAGAAGGATGAGCTGAACCCTTGTTTCCTAGTATCTGTTTAGGAAGAACTTCATAAAATACTTAAAAAATTACACTACAGACTTGAAAAATATCCATAAGATTCAGACACTAAAGGAACTCTGGTGAAACAAATGTGCTTACAGCTGTTTAGGGGCATATTCACATAAGACAGTTCAAACATTTCAGCATATGCCCTACAGATGACCTATCAATTACTAACAATGTGAGAACACTGTTCTAAGCCCAGTTTGCGGGTAGCTGTTTAGGAACATGTTCATATAAGACTTAACAAACATTTCATTGCATGTGGGACAGAATATATATAGCATTTGTTCACTGAGAGAAAACTGTGGTGAAACCATCTTACTTGCAGCCATTAAGGATCATCTTCATATTAGTCATTATAACCATTTCAATATTTGCTGTTCTGATTGAATATGAGTTTCCAACAATGAAAGAAACACTGTGCTGAATCCAGCTTGCAAGTAAGTTTTAACTAACACTTCACTACAAGTGTCACAGAATATCTGCAATATTGTTTCACTGAAAGACCTCTGTGGTGAAAGCATCTTGAAGCTATTATTAGGAACATTTTTATTTGAGACATTTCTCACATTTCAGTATATGCCATAATGAATGGGTATCATTTTCCTACAATGAAAGAACACTGTGCTAAATAGAGCTCACAGATAGCTATCTAGGAACGTTTTTACATAAGACTTATCAAACATTTTACAATAGTCGTGACAGACTATACATAACATTCAGTCACTGAAAGAAAACTGTGGAGAAACAATCTTGCTTGTATATATTTAGAAACTTCTTCATGTTCACCATTTCAAGCATTTCCGTATAAGACATACTGAATGAATATCACTTTGAGACAATGATATAACGTGCTGAAGCCAGATTGCAGGCAGCTGTTTAGGAACCTTTTCATAAGAGACTTATCATACATTTCACTACAAAGTATCTATTACATCCATTCAGTGAAAGAACACTATTGTGAAGCCAGATTGCTGGTAGCTAATTAGGAACATCTTGATATAAGGCTTTTCTAATATTTCAGTTTATGCCAAACAGAATGACTATCATTTTCTTAAAATGAAATAACACTGTGTTGAACTCATCTTGCAGGAAGCCATTTAGGGTTTCTTCATACAAAACACCAAACATGTCACTACTGCTCTGACAGAATCTCTGTAAGATTCCTTCACTGAGGAACACACTCTGGTGAAACCAGATTGCTCATAAGTTTTTAGGAATATCTTTATATAAGGCTATTCAAACACATCATATGCTATACAGAACGATTATCACTTCCATTAAATTAAACAACATTGTGATGCAACCAGCTGGCACATGCTATTTATGAACATTTTGTGTGTGTCTTATCAAACGTTTCTCTGCAGCCACAATGTGATAATTATTACATTCATTCAATGAAATACTGTGTTGAAAAAGCCTGCTTGTGGCTGTTTAGAAACATCTTCATGTAAGTGTTCATGCAAGCCTTATCAAACATTTCACTACAGGCATGACAGAATATCTATAACATTCAATGTCTGTAAGAAGACTGCTGTGAAACCATTTTGCTTGTAGCTACTTAGGGACATCTTCATAAAACCTATCCAGCATTTCACTACGGGTGTGATAGACTATCTATAACATCCATTCACTGAAAGAACATTGTCTGGAAAACACCTAGCAAGTAGCTCTTAAGGAACATCTTCACATATGACATTTCAAACATTTCAGTATATGCCACATGGAACGGCTATCACTTTCTTACAATGAAAGAGCATTGTGCTTAATCAAGCCAACAGGTAGCTGTTTAGGGATATTTTCACAGAAATCATATCAAACATTTGACTACAGATGTGACAATGTCTATAACATTTGTTATCTGAAAGAAAATTATGCAAAAACCATCTTCTTTTCACTGTTTAGGAACATCTGCACATAGTACACTTCAAATACTTAAGTATATTCCACACAGAGCGACTATCATTTTCACAAAATGAAAGAACACATGCTGAATCCAGTTTATGGGTAGCTGTTTGGGAACATCATATATCAAATATTTCACCACAGATGTGACAATATCTAGAACATTCATTCACTGAAAGAACACTGTGAAGAAACCATCTTGCTTGTTAGCTGTTTAAGAATATAAATAAAAGGCTCTTCAAACATATCACTTTATGCCATACAGAATGGCTATCATCTCCATAGCCAGAAAAGAATACTGTGATGAACCCAGCTTGCAAGTAATTGTTTATTAATATTTTGCTCAAGTCTTATCAGACATTTGCCTACAGTCATGACAGGATATCTTTAATGTCTATTCAATGTAATAACACTGTATTTAAAAGAATTTCCTTGTCGCTGTTTAGAAACATCTTCATGTAAGACTTATTAAGCATTCCTTTGCAGGAATGACAGAATCTCTAAACATTCACTCATTGAATGAACACAGGGATGAAAGCAGTTTTCTTGTAACTGTTGAGGAACATCTTCATATAAAGCTTTTCAAGCATTTCAGTATATGGCATACAGCATGGCCATACCCTTCTTACAAGGAAAGAAGGTTGTGTTTAATAGCTTTCAGGTAGATTATTAGGAGCATTTTTATGTAAGACCTATTGAACATTTAACTACAGGCATGGCAGAATATCTATTACATCCATTCAATGAAAGAACACTATGGTGAAAGTGGCTTGGTTTGACTGTTAAGGAAGATCTTCATTTAAGTCCTTTTCAGCATTTCTGTATATGCCATACTAAACGGCTGTCACTATCTTATGATGAAATTATTCTGTCCTGAACACGTCTTGTTGGATTCTATTTAGGAACATCTTCATATAAGACCTCTCTAACATTTAAGCATATGCCATACAGAATGGCTCTCACTTACTTACAGTTAAAGGACACTGTGCTAAACCCGGCTTGCTGGCGGCTGTTTGAAACCTCTTCATATAAGACTTATTAAACATTTCACTACAGGCATGACAGACTAGCTATAACACTCGTTCACTGAAAGAACACTGTGGTGAAGCCAGATTACTTCTGGCGCCTTGGGAATGTCTTCGTATAAGGCTCTTCAAACACTTCATTATGCCTACAGAATGGCTATCGCTTCCATATCCAGAAAGAACGTTCTGATGAAACCAGTGGCTCTTTATGAGCATTTCATTTATGTCTTATCAAACGTTTCTCTACAGCCGCAACATGATATCCATAATATTCATTCAAGGAAACCACACTATGTTGAAAAAGCTTGCTTGTAGCTGTTCAGGAACACTCTCACCTAAGACATCAAATAGTTCTCTTGAGGCATGACAGAATACGTATAACATTCATTTTCTGAATGAACACTGTGGTGAAAACACCTTGCTTGCAGCTGTTTAGGGGAATCTTCAAATAAGTCCTATCAAACATTTCACTACGGGCATGATGGAATATCTATAACATTCACACATTGAAAGAATGCTGTGGTGAAACCAACTTCCTTGTAGCTTTTAAGGAACATCTTCATGTAAGTCTTTTCTAGCATTTCAGTATGAGCCATAGAGAACAGCTATACTTTCTTAAAATGAAACAACATTGTACCTAACTCAGCTTTCAGGTAGACTTATAGTAACATTTTCATGTAAGATTTATTGAAAATTTCACAACATGTGCGACAGAATATCTATTACATTAATTCAATGAAAGATCACTATTGTGAAACCAGCTTGCTTGTATCTCTTTAGAAATACACTCATATAAGTCTTTTCTGACATTTCAGTGTATGCCATACAAAGTAACTATCACTTTATTACAATGAAAAGTCAGTGTGCTGATCCCAGCTTGCAGGTAGCTGTAGGAACCTTTTCATATATGATATAAAACATTTCACTCCAGCTATAGGAGAATATATATAAAGTTTATTAAATGAAAGAACACTGTGGTGTAACCAGATTGCTTGTAGCTATTTAGGAGTATCTTCATACAAGTCTTTTCAAACATTTCAGTGTATTCCATCCAGAATGGTTATCACTTCCATAAAACGAAAGAACGATGTTAAGAACCCAGCTGGAAAGTTGTCTTTTAGAAATATCTTTTTATAAGTCTTAACAAATATTGCGCTATGGTCATGACAGAATGATTTTAATATTCACTCAAGGAAAGAAGGATGAGCTGAACCCTTGTTTCCTAGTATCTGTTTAGGAAGAACTTCATAAAATACTTAAAAAATTACACTACAGACTTGAAAAATATCCATAAGATTCAGACACTAAAGGAACTCTGGTGAAACAAATGTGCTTACAGCTGTTTAGGGGCATATTCACATAAGACAGTTCAAACATTTCAGCATATGCCCTACAGATGACCTATCAATTACTAACAATGTGAGAACACTGTTCTAAGCCCAGTTTGCGGGTAGCTGTTTAGGAACATGTTCATATAAGACTTAACAAACATTTCATTGCATGTGGGACAGAATATATATAGCATTTGTTCACTGAGAGAAAACTGTGGTGAAACCATCTTACTTGCAGCCATTAAGGATCATCTTCATATTAGTCATTATAACCATTTCAATATTTGCTGTTCTGATTGAATATGAGTTTCCAACAATGAAAGAAACACTGTGCTGAATCCAGCTTGCAAGTAAGTTTTAACTAACACTTCACTACAAGTGTCACGGAATATCTGCAATATTGTTTCACTGAAAGACCTCTGTGGTGAAAGCATCTTGAAGCTATTATTAGGAACATTTTTATTTGAGACATTTCTCACATTTCAGTATATGCCATAATGAATGGGTATCATTTTCCTACAATGAAAGAACACTGTGCTAAATAGAGCTCACAGATAGCTATCTAGGAACGTTTTTACATAAGACTTATCAAACATTTTACAATAGTCGTGACAGACTATACATAACATTCAGTCACTGAAAGAAAACTGTGGAGAAACAATCTTGCTTGTATATATTTAGAAACTTCTTCATGTTCACCATTTCAAGCATTTCCGTATAAGACATACTGAATGAATATCACTTTGAGACAATGATATAACGTGCTGAAGCCAGATTGCAGGCAGCTGTTTAGGAACCTTTTCATAAGAGACTTATCATACATTTCACTACAAAGTATCTATTACATCCATTCAGTGAAAGAACACTATTGTGAAGCCAGATTGCTGGTAGCTAATTAGGAACATCTTGATATAAGGCTTTTCTAATATTTCAGTTTATGCCAAACAGAATGACTATCATTTTCTTAAAATGAAATAACACTGTGTTGAACTCATCTTGCAGGAAGCCATTTAGGGTTTCTTCATACAAAACACCAAACATGTCACTACTGCTCTGACAGAATCTCTGTAAGATTCCTTCACTGAGGAACACACTCTGGTGAAACCAGATTGCTCATAAGTTTTTAGGAATATCTTTATATAAGGCTATTCAAACACATCATATGCTATACAGAACGATTATCACTTCCATTAAATTAAACAACATTGTGATGCAACCAGCTGGCACATGCTATTTATGAACATTTTGTGTGTGTCTTATCAAACGTTTCTCTGCAGCCACAATGTGATAATTATTACATTCATTCAATGAAATACTGTGTTGAAAAAGCCTGCTTGTGGCTGTTTAGAAACATCTTCATGTAAGTGTTCATGCAAGCCTTATCAAACATTTCACTACAGGCATGACAGAATATCTATAACATTCAATGTCTGTAAGAAGACTGCTGTGAAACCATTTTGCTTGTAGCTACTTAGGGACATCTTCATAAAACTTATCCAGCATTTCACTACGGGTGTGATAGACTATCTATAACATCCATTCACTGAAAGAACATTGTCTGGAAAACACCTAGCAAGTAGCTCTTAAGGAACATCTTCACATATGACATTTCAAACATTTCAGTATATGCCACATGGAACGGCTATCACTTTCTTACAATGAAAGAGCATTGTGCTTAATCAAGCCAACAGGTAGCTGTTTAGGGATATTTTCACAGAAATCATATCAAACATTTGACTACAGATGTGACAATGTCTATAACATTTGTTATCTGAAAGAAAATTATGCAAAAACCATCTTCTTTTCACTGTTTAGGAACATCTGCACATAGTACACTTCAAATACTTAAGTATATTCCACACAGAGCGACTATCATTTTCACAAAATGAAAGAACACATGCTGAATCCAGTTTATGGGTAGCTGTTTGGGAACATCATATATCAAATATTTCACCACAGATGTGACAATATCTAGAACATTCATTCACTGAAAGAACACTGTGAAGAAACCATCTTGCTTGTTAGCTGTTTAAGAATATAAATAAAAGGCTCTTCAAACATATCACTTTATGCCATACAGAATGGCTATCATCTCCATAGCCAGAAAAGAATACTGTGATGAACCCAGCTTGCAAGTAATTGTTTATTAATATTTTGCTCAAGTCTTATCAGACATTTGCCTACAGTCATGACAGGATATCTTTAATGTCTATTCAATGTAATAACACTGTATTTAAAAGAATTTCCTTGTCGCTGTTTAGAAACATCTTCATGTAAGACTTATTAAGCATTCCTTTGCAGGAATGACAGAATCTCTAAACATTCACTCATTGAATGAACACAGGGATGAAAGCAGTTTTCTTGTAACTGTTGAGGAACATCTTCATATAAAGCTTTTCAAGCATTTCAGTATATGGCATACAGCATGGCCATACCCTTCTTACAAGGAAAGAAGGTTGTGTTTAATAGCTTTCAGGTAGATTATTAGGAGCATTTTTATGTAAGACCTATTGAACATTTAACTACAGGCATGGCAGAATATCTATTACATCCATTCAATGAAAGAACACTATGGTGAAAGTGGCTTGGTTTGACTGTTAAGGAAGATCTTCATTTAAGTCCTTTTCAGCATTTCTGTATATGCCATACTAAACGGCTGTCACTATCTTATGATGAAATTATTCTGTCCTGAACACGTCTTGTTGGATTCTATTTAGGAACATCTTCATATAAGACCTCTCTAACATTTAAGCATATGCCATACAGAATGGCTCTCACTTACTTACAGTTAAAGGACACTGTGCTAAACCCGGCTTGCTGGCGGCTGTTTGAAACCTCTTCATATAAGACTTATTAAACATTTCACTACAGGCATGACAGACTAGCTATAACACTCGTTCACTGAAAGAACACTGTGGTGAAGCCAGATTACTTCTGGCGCCTTGGGAATGTCTTCGTATAAGGCTCTTCAAACACTTCATTATGCCTACAGAATGGCTATCGCTTCCATATCCAGAAAGAACGTTCTGATGAAACCAGTGGCTCTTTATGAGCATTTCATTTATGTCTTATCAAACGTTTCTCTACAGCCGCAACATGATATCCATAATATTCATTCAAGGAAACCACACTATGTTGAAAAAGCTTGCTTGTAGCTGTTCAGGAACACTCTCACCTAAGACATCAAATAGTTCTCTTGAGGCATGACAGAATACGTATAACATTCATTTTCTGAATGAACACTGTGGTGAAAACACCTTGCTTGCAGCTGTTTAGGGGAATCTTCAAATAAGTCCTATCAAACATTTCACTACGGGCATGATGGAATATCTATAACATTCACACATTGAAAGAATGCTGTGGTGAAACCAACTTCCTTGTAGCTTTTAAGGAACATCTTCATGTAAGTCTTTTCTAGCATTTCAGTATGAGCCATAGAGAACAGCTATACTTTCTTAAAATGAAACAACATTGTACCTAACTCAGCTTTCAGGTAGACTTATAGTAACATTTTCATGTAAGATTTATTGAAAATTTCACAACATGTGCGACAGAATATCTATTACATTAATTCAATGAAAGATCACTATTGTGAAACCAGCTTGCTTGTATCTCTTTAGAAATACACTCATATAAGTCTTTTCTGACATTTCAGTGTATGCCATACAAAGTAACTATCACTTTATTACAATGAAAAGTCAGTGTGCTGATCCCAGCTTGCAGGTAGCTGTAGGAACCTTTTCATATATGATATAAAACATTTCACTACAGCTATAGGAGAATATATATAAAGTTTATTAAATGAAAGAACACTGTGGTGTAACCAGATTGCTTGTAGCTATTTAGGAGTATCTTCATACAAGTCTTTTCAAACATTTCAGTGTATTCCATCCAGAATGGTTATCACTTCCATAAAATGAAAGAACGATGTTAAGAACCCAGCTGGAAAGTTGTCTTTTAGAAATATCTTTTTATAAGTCTTAACAAATATTGCGCTATGGTCATGACAGAATGATTTTAATATTCACTCAAGGAAAGAAGGATGAGCTGAACCCTTGTTTCCTAGTATCTGTTTAGGAAGAACTTCATAAAATACTTAAAAAATTACACTACAGACTTGAAAAATATCCATAAGATTCAGACACTAAAGGAACTCTGGTGAAACAAATGTGCTTACAGCTGTTTAGGGGCATATTCACATAAGACAGTTCAAACATTTCAGCATATGCCCTACAGATGACCTATCAATTACTAACAATGTGAGAACACTGTTCTAAGCCCAGTTTGCGGGTAGCTGTTTAGGAACATGTTCATATAAGACTTAACAAACATTTCATTGCATGTGGGACAGAATATATATAGCATTTGTTCACTGAGAGAAAACTGTGGTGAAACCATCTTACTTGCAGCCATTAAGGATCATCTTCATATTAGTCATTATAACCATTTCAATATTTGCTGTTCTGATTGAATATGAGTTTCCAACAATGAAAGAAACACTGTGCTGAATCCAGCTTGCAAGTAAGTTTTAACTAACACTTCACTACAAGTGTCACGGAATATCTGCAATATTGTTTCACTGAAAGACCTCTGTGGTGAAAGCATCTTGAAGCTATTATTAGGAACATTTTTATTTGAGACATTTCTCACATTTCAGTATATGCCATAATGAATGGGTATCATTTTCCTACAATGAAAGAACACTGTGCTAAATAGAGCTCACAGATAGCTATCTAGGAACGTTTTTACATAAGACTTATCAAACATTTTACAATAGTCGTGACAGACTATACATAACATTCAGTCACTGAAAGAAAACTGTGGAGAAACAATCTTGCTTGTATATATTTAGAAACTTCTTCATGTTCACCATTTCAAGCATTTCCGTATAAGACATACTGAATGAATATCACTTTGAGACAATGATATAACGTGCTGAAGCCAGATTGCAGGCAGCTGTTTAGGAACCTTTTCATAAGAGACTTATCATACATTTCACTACAAAGTATCTATTACATCCATTCAGTGAAAGAACACTATTGTGAAGCCAGATTGCTGGTAGCTAATTAGGAACATCTTGATATAAGGCTTTTCTAATATTTCAGTTTATGCCAAACAGAATGACTATCATTTTCTTAAAATGAAATAACACTGTGTTGAACTCATCTTGCAGGAAGCCATTTAGGGTTTCTTCATACAAAACACCAAACATGTCACTACTGCTCTGACAGAATCTCTGTAAGATTCCTTCACTGAGGAACACACTCTGGTGAAACCAGATTGCTCATAAGTTTTTAGGAATATCTTTATATAAGGCTATTCAAACACATCATATGCTATACAGAACGATTATCACTTCCATTAAATTAAACAACATTGTGATGCAACCAGCTGGCACATGCTATTTATGAACATTTTGTGTGTGTCTTATCAAACGTTTCTCTGCAGCCACAATGTGATAATTATTACATTCATTCAATGAAATACTGTGTTGAAAAAGCCTGCTTGTGGCTGTTTAGAAACATCTTCATGTAAGTGTTCATGCAAGCCTTATCAAACATTTCACTACAGGCATGACAGAATATCTATAACATTCAATGTCTGTAAGAAGACTGCTGTGAAACCATTTTGCTTGTAGCTACTTAGGGACATCTTCATAAAACTTATCCAGCATTTCACTACGGGTGTGATAGACTATCTATAACATCCATTCACTGAAAGAACATTGTCTGGAAAACACCTAGCAAGTAGCTCTTAAGGAACATCTTCACATATGACATTTCAAACATTTCAGTATATGCCACATGGAACGGCTATCACTTTCTTACAATGAAAGAGCATTGTGCTTAATCAAGCCAACAGGTAGCTGTTTAGGGATATTTTCACATAAATCATATCAAACATTTGACTACAGATGTGACAATGTCTATAACATTTGTTATCTGAACGAAAATTATGCAAAAACCATCTTCTTTTCACTGTTTAGGAACATCTGCACATAGTACACTTCAAATACTTAAGTATATTCCACACAGAGCGACTATCATTTTCACAAAATGAAAGAACACATGCTGAATCCAGTTTATGGGTAGCTGTTTGGGAACATCATATATCAAATATTTCACCACAGATGTGACAATATCTAGAACATTCATTCACTGAAAGAACACTGTGAAGAAACCATCTTGCTTGTTAGCTGTTTAAGAATATAAATAAAAGGCTCTTCAAACATATCACTTTATGCCATACAGAATGGCTATCATCTCCATAGCCAGAAAAGAATACTGTGATGAACCCAGCTTGCAAGTAATTGTTTATTAATATTTTGCTCAAGTCTTATCAGACATTTGCCTACAGTCATGACAGGATATCTTTAATGTCTATTCAATGTAATAACACTGTATTTAAAAGAATTTCCTTGTCGCTGTTTAGAAACATCTTCATGTAAGACTTATTAAGCATTCCTTTGCAGGAATGACAGAATCTCTAAACATTCACTCATTGAATGAACACAGGGATGAAAGCAGTTTTCTTGTAACTGTTGAGGAACATCTTCATATAAAGCTTTTCAAGCATTTCAGTATATGGCATACAGCATGGCCATACCCTTCTTACAAGGAAAGAAGGTTGTGTTTAATAGCTTTCAGGTAGATTATTAGGAGCATTTTTATGTAAGACCTATTGAACATTTAACTACAGGCATGGCAGAATATCTATTACATCCATTCAATGAAAGAACACTATGGTGAAAGTGGCTTGGTTTGACTGTTAAGGAAGATCTTCATTTAAGTCCTTTTCAGCATTTCTGTATATGCCATACTAAACGGCTGTCACTATCTTATGATGAAATTATTCTGTCCTGAACACGTCTTGTTGGATTCTATTTAGGAACATCTTCATATAAGACCTCTCTAACATTTAAGCATATGCCATACAGAATGGCTCTCACTTACTTACAGTTAAAGGACACTGTGCTAAACCCGGCTTGCTGGCGGCTGCTTGAAACCTCTTCATATAAGACTTATTAAACATTTCACTACAGGCATGACAGACTAGCTATAACACTCGTTCACTGAAAGAACACTGTGGTGAAGCCAGATTACTTCTGGCGCCTTGGGAATGTCTTCGTATAAGGCTCTTCAAACACTTCATTATGCCTACAGAATGGCTATCGCTTCCATATCCAGAAAGAACGTTCTGATGAAACCAGTGGCTCTTTATGAGCATTTCATTTATGTCTTATCAAACGTTTCTCTACAGCCGCAACATGATATCCATAACATTCATTCAAGGAAACCACACTATGTTGAAAAAGCTTGCTTGTAGCTGTTCAGGAACACTCTCACCTAAGACATCAAATAGTTCTCTTGAGGCATGACAGAATACGTATAACATTCATTTTCTGAATGAACACTGTGGTGAAAACACCTTGCTTGCAGCTGTTTAGGGGAATCTTCAAATAAGTCCTATCAAACATTTCACTACGGGCATGATGGAATATCTATAACATTCACTCATTGAAAGAATGCTGTGGTGAAACCAACTTCCTTGTAGCTTTTAAGGAACATCTTCATGTAAGTCTTTTCTAGCATTTCAGTATGAGCCATAGAGAACAGCTATACTTTCTTAAAATGAAAAAACATTGTACCTAACTCAGCTTTCAGGTAGACTTATAGTAACATTTTCATGTAAGATTTATTGAAAATTTCACAACATGTGCGACAGGATATCTATTACATTAATTCAATGAAAGATCACTATTGTGAAACCAGCTTGCTTGTATCTCTTTAGAAATACACTCATATAAGTCTTTTCTGACATTTCAGTGTATGCCATACAAAGTAACTATCACTTTATTACAATGAAAAGTCAGTGTGCTGATCCCAGCTTGCAGGTAGCTGTAGGAACACTTTCATATATGATATAAAACATTTCACTACAGCTATAGGAGACTATATATAAAGTTTATTAAATGAAAGAACACTGTGGTGTAACCAGATTGCTTGTAGCTATTTAGGAGTATCTTCATACAAGTCTTTTCAAACATTTCAGTGTATTCCATCCAGAATGGTTATCACTTCCATAAAATGAAAGAACGATGTTAAGAACCCAGCTGGAAAGTTGTCTTTTAGAAATATCTTTTTATAAGTCTTAACAAATATTGCGCTATGGTCATGACAGAATGATTTTAATATTCACTCAAGGAAAGAAGGATGAGCTGAACCCTTGTTTCCTAGTATCTGTTTAGGAAGAACTTCATAAAATACTTAAAAAATTACACTACAGACTTGAAAAATATCCATAAGATTCAGACACTAAAGGAACTCTGGTGAAACAAATGTGCTTACAGCTGTTTAGGGGCATATTCACCTAAGACAGTTCAAACATTTCAGCATATGCCCTACAGATGACCTATCAATTACTAACAATGTGAGAAGACTGTTCTAAGCCCAGTTTGCGGGTAGCTGTTTAGGAACATGTTCATATAAGACTTAACAAACATTTCATTGCATGTGGGACAGAATATATATAGCATTTGTTCACTGAGAGAAAACTGTGGTGAAACCATCTTACTTGCAGCCATTAAGGATCATCTTCGTATTAGTCATTATAACCATTTCAATATTTGCTGTTCTGATTGAATATGAGTTTCCAACAATGAAAGAAACACTGTGCTGAATCCAGCTTGCAAGTAAGTTTTAACTAACACTTCACTACAAGTGTCACAGAATATCTGCAATATTGTTTCACTGAAAGACCTCTGTGGTGAAAGCATCTTGAAGCTATTATTAGGAACATTTGTATTTGAGACATTTCTCACATTTCAGTATATGCCATAATGAATGGGTATCATTTTCCTACAATGAAAGAACACTGTGCTAAATAGAGCTCACAGATCGCTATCTAGGAACGTTTTTACATAAGACTTATCAAACATTTTACAATAGTCGTGACAGACTATACATAACATTCAGTCACTGAAAGAAAACTGTGGAGAAACAATCTTGCTTGTATATATTTAGAAACTTCTTCATGTTCACCATTTCAAGCATTTCCATATAAGACATACTGAATGAATATCACTTTGAGACAATGATATAATGTGCTGAAGCCAGATTGCAGGCAGCTGTTTAGGAACCTTTTCCTAAGAGACTTATCATACATTTCACTACAAAGTATCTATTACATCCATTCAGTGAAAGAACACTATTGTGAAGCCAGATTGCTGGTAGCTAATTAGGAACATCTTGATATAAGGCTTTTCTAATATTTCAGTTTATGCCAAACAGAATGACTATCATTTTCTTAAAATGAAATAACACTGTGTTGAACTCATCTTGCAGGAAGCCATTTAGGGTTTCTTCATACAAAACACCAAACATGTCACTACTGCTCTGACAGAATCTCTGTAAGATTCCTTCACTGAGGAACACACTCTGGTGAAACCAGATTGCTCATAAGTTTTTAGGAATATCTTTATATGAGGCTATTCAAACACATCATATGCTGTACAGAATGATTATCACTTCCATTAAATTAAACAACATTGTGATGCAACCAGCTGGCACATGCTATTTATGAACATTTTGTGTGTGTCTTATCAAACGTTTCTCTGCAGCCACAATGTGATAATTATTACATTCATTCAATGAAATACTGTGTTGAAAAAGCCTGCTTGTGGCTGTTTAGAAACATCTTCATGTAAGTGTTCATGCAAGCCTTAGCAAACATTTCACTACAGGCATGACAGAATATCTATAACATTCAATGTCTGTAAGAACACTGTTGGGAAACCATTTTGCTTGTAGCTACTTAGGGACATCTTCATAAAACTTATCCAGCATTTCACTACGGGTGTGGTAGACTATCTATAACATCCATTCACTGAAAGAACATTGTCTGGAAAACACCTAGCAAGTAGCTCTTAAGGAACATCTTCACATATGCCATTTCAAACATTTCAGTATATGCCACAAGGAACGGCTATCACTTTCTTACAATGAAAGAGCATTGTGCTTAATCAAGCCAACAGGTAGCTGTTTAGGGATATTTTCACATAAATCATATCAAACATTTGACTACAGATGTGACAATGTCTATAACATTTGTTATCTGAAAGAAAATCATGCAAAAACCATCTTCTTTTCACTGTTTAGGAACATCTGCACATAGTACACTTCAAATACTTAAGTATATTCCACACAGAGCGACTATCATTTTCACAAAATGAAAGAACACATGCTGAATCCAGTTTATGGGTAGCTGTTTAGGAACATCATATATCAAATATTTCACCACAGATGTGACAATATCTAGAACATTCATTCACTGAAAGGACACTGTGAAGAAACCATCTTGCTTGTTAGCTGTTTAAGAATATAAATAAAAGGCTCTTCAAACATGTCACTTTATGCCATACAGAATGGCTATCATCTCCATAGCCAGAAAAGAATACTGTGATGAACCCAGCTTGCAAGTAATTGTTTATTAATATTTTGCTCAAGTCTTATCAGACATTTGCCTACAGTCATGACAGGATATCTTTAATGTCTATTCAATGTAATAACACTGTATTTAAAAGAATTTCCTTGTAGCTGTTTAGAAACATCTTCATGTAAGACTTATTAAACATTCCTTTGCAGGAATGACAGAATCTCTAAACATTCACTCATTGAATGAACACAGGGATGAAAGCAGTTTTCTTGTAACTGTTGAGGAACATCTTCATATAAAGCTTTTCAAGCATTTCAGTATATGGCATACAGCATGGCCATACCCTTCTTACAAGGAAAGAAGGTTGTGTTTAATAGCTTTCAGGTAGATTATTAGGAGCATTTTTATGTAAGACCTATTGAACATTTAACTACAGGCATGACAGAATATCTATTACATCCATTCAATGAAAGAACACTATGGTGAAAGTGGCTTGGTTTGACTGTTAAGGAAGATCTTCATTTAAGTCCTTTTCAGCATTTCTGTATATGCCATACTAAACGGCTGTCACTATCTTATGATGAAATTATTCTGTCCTGAACACATCTTGTTGGATTCTATTTAGGAACATCTTCATATAAGACCTCTCTAACATTTAAGCATATGCCATACAGAATGGCTCTCACTTACTTACAGTTAAAGGACACTGTGCTAAACCCGGCTTGCTGGCGGCTGTTTGAAACCTCTTCATATAAGACTTATTAAACATTTCACTACAGGCATGACAGACTAGCTATAACACTCGTTCACTGAAAGAACACTGTGGTGAAGCCAGATTACTTCTGGCGCCTTGGGAATGTCTTCGTATAAGGCTCTTCAAACACTTCATTATGCCTACAGAATGGCTATCGCTTCCATATCCAGAAAGAACGTTCTGATGAAACCAGTGGCTCTTTATGAGCATTTCATTTATGTCTTATCAAACGTTTCTCTACAGCCGCAACATGATATCCATAACATTCATTCAAGGAAACCACACTATGTTGAAAAAGCTTGCTTGTAGCTGTTCAGGAACACTCTCACCTAAGACATCAAATAGTTCTCTTGAGGCATGACAGAATACGTATAACATTCATTTTCTGAATGAACACTGTGGTGAAAACACCTTGCTTGCAGCTGTTTAGGGGAATCTTCAAATAAGTCCTATCAAACATTTCACTACGGGCATGATGGAATATCTATAACATTCACTCATTGAAAGAATGCTGTGGTGAAACCAACTTCCTTGTAGCTTTTAAGGAACATCTTCATGTAAGTCTTTTCTAGCATTTCAGTATGAGCCATAGAGAACAGCTATACTTTCTTAAAATGAAAAAACATTGTACCTAACTCAGCTTTCAGGTAGACTTATAGTAACATTTTCATGTAAGATTTATTGAAAATTTCACAACATGTGCGACAGGATATCTATTACATTAATTCAATGAAAGATCACTATTGTGAAACCAGCTTGCTTGTATCTCTTTAGAAATACACTCATATAAGTCTTTTCTGACATTTCAGTGTATGCCATACAAAGTAACTATCACTTTATTACAATGAAAAGTCAGTGTGCTGATCCCAGCTTGCAGGTAGCTGTAGGAACCTTTTCATATATGATATAAAACATTTCACTACAGCTATAGGAGAATATATATAAAGTTTATTAAATGAAAGAACACTGTGGTGTAACCAGATTGCTTGTAGCTATTTAGGAGTATCTTCATACAAGTCTTTTCAAACATTTCAGTGTATTCCATCCAGAATGGTTATCACTTCCATAAAACGAAAGAACGATGTTAAGAACCCAGCTGGAAAGTTGTCTTTTAGAAATATCTTTTTATAAGTCTTAACAAATATTGCGCTATGGTCATGACAGAATGATTTTAATATTCACTCAAGGAAAGAAGGATGAGCTGAACCCTTGTTTCCTAGTATCTGTTTAGGAAGAACTTCATAAAATACTTAAAAAATTACACTACAGACTTGAAAAATATCCATAAGATTCAGACACTAAAGGAACTCTGGTGAAACAAATGTGCTTACAGCTGTTTAGGGGCATATTCACCTAAGACAGTTCAAACATTTCAGCATATGCCCTACAGATGACCTATCAATTACTAACAATGTGAGAAGACTGTTCTAAGCCCAGTTTGCGGGTAGCTGTTTAGGAACATGTTCATATAAGACTTAACAAACATTTCATTGCATGTGGGACAGAATATATATAGCATTTGTTCACTGAGAGAAAACTGTGGTGAAACCATCTTACTTGCAGCCATTAAGGATCATCTTCGTATTAGTCATTATAACCATTTCAATATTTGCTGTTCTGATTGAATATGAGTTTCCAACAATGAAAGAAACACTGTGCTGAATCCAGCTTGCAAGTAAGTTTTAACTAACACTTCACTACAAGTGTCACAGAATATCTGCAATATTGTTTCACTGAAAGACCTCTGTGGTGAAAGCATCTTGAAGCTATTATTAGGAACATTTGTATTTGAGACATTTCTCACATTTCAGTATATGCCATAATGAATGGGTATCATTTTCCTACAATGAAAGAACACTGTGCTAAATAGAGCTCACAGATCGCTATCTAGGAACGTTTTTACATAAGACTTATCAAACATTTTACAATAGTCGTGACAGACTATACATAACATTCAGTCACTGAAAGAAAACTGTGGAGAAACAATCTTGCTTGTATATATTTAGAAACTTCTTCATGTTCACCATTTCAAGCATTTCCATATAAGACATACTGAATGAATATCACTTTGAGACAATGATATAATGTGCTGAAGCCAGATTGCAGGCAGCTGTTTAGGAACCTTTTCCTAAGAGACTTATCATACATTTCACTACAAAGTATCTATTACATCCATTCAGTGAAAGAACACTATTGTGAAGCCAGATTGCTGGTAGCTAATTAGGAACATCTTGATATAAGGCTTTTCTAATATTTCAGTTTATGCCAAACAGAATGACTATCATTTTCTTAAAATGAAATAACACTGTGTTGAACTCATCTTGCAGGAAGCCATTTAGGGTTTCTTCATACAAAACACCAAACATGTCACTACTGCTCTGACAGAATCTCTGTAAGATTCCTTCACTGAGGAACACACTCTGGTGAAACCAGATTGCTCATAAGTTTTTAGGAATATCTTTATATGAGGCTATTCAAACACATCATATGCTGTACAGAATGATTATCACTTCCATTAAATTAAACAACATTGTGATGCAACCAGCTGGCACATGCTATTTATGAACATTTTGTGTGTGTCTTATCAAACGTTTCTCTGCAGCCACAATGTGATAATTATTACATTCATTCAATGAAATACTGTGTTGAAAAAGCCTGCTTGTGGCTGTTTAGAAACATCTTCATGTAAGTGTTCATGCAAGCCTTAGCAAACATTTCACTACAGGCATGACAGAATATCTATAACATTCAATGTCTGTAAGAACACTGTTGGGAAACCATTTTGCTTGTAGCTACTTAGGGACATCTTCATAAAACTTATCCAGCATTTCACTACGGGTGTGGTAGACTATCTATAACATCCATTCACTGAAAGAACATTGTCTGGAAAACACCTAGCAAGTAGCTCTTAAGGAACATCTTCACATATGCCATTTCAAACATTTCAGTATATGCCACAAGGAACGGCTATCACTTTCTTACAATGAAAGAGCATTGTGCTTAATCAAGCCAACAGGTAGCTGTTTAGGGATATTTTCACATAAATCATATCAAACATTTGACTACAGATGTGACAATGTCTATAACATTTGTTATCTGAAAGAAAATCATGCAAAAACCATCTTCTTTTCACTGTTTAGGAACATCTGCACATAGTACACTTCAAATACTTAAGTATATTCCACACAGAGCGACTATCATTTTCACAAAATGAAAGAACACATGCTGAATCCAGTTTATGGGTAGCTGTTTAGGAACATCATATATCAAATATTTCACCACAGATGTGACAATATCTAGAACATTCATTCACTGAAAGGACACTGTGAAGAAACCATCTTGCTTGTTAGCTGTTTAAGAATATAAATAAAAGGCTCTTCAAACATGTCACTTTATGCCATACAGAATGGCTATCATCTCCATAGCCAGAAAAGAATACTGTGATGAACCCAGCTTGCAAGTAATTGTTTATTAATATTTTGCTCAAGTCTTATCAGACATTTGCCTACAGTCATGACAGGATATCTTTAATGTCTATTCAATGTAATAACACTGTATTTAAAAGAATTTCCTTGTAGCTGTTTAGAAACATCTTCATGTAAGACTTATTAAACATTCCTTTGCAGGAATGACAGAATCTCTAAACATTCACTCATTGAATGAACACAGGGATGAAAGCAGTTTTCTTGTAACTGTTGAGGAACATCTTCATATAAAGCTTTTCAAGCATTTCAGTATATGGCATACAGCATGGCCATACCCTTCTTACAAGGAAAGAAGGTTGTGTTTAATAGCTTTCAGGTAGATTATTAGGAGCATTTTTATGTAAGACCTATTGAACATTTAACTACAGGCATGACAGAATATCTATTACATCCATTCAATGAAAGAACACTATGGTGAAAGTGGCTTGGTTTGACTGTTAAGGAAGATCTTCATTTAAGTCCTTTTCAGCATTTCTGTATATGCCATACTAAACGGCTGTCACTATCTTATGATGAAATTATTCTGTCCTGAACACATCTTGTTGGATTCTATTTAGGAACATCTTCATATAAGACCTCTCTAACATTTAAGCATATGCCATACAGAATGGCTCTCACTTACTTACAGTTAAAGGACACTGTGCTAAACCCGGCTTGCTGGCGGCTGCTTGAAACCTCTTCATATAAGACTTATTAAACATTTCACTACAGGCATGACAGACTAGCTATAACACTCGTTCACTGAAAGAACACTGTGGTGAAGCCAGATTACTTCTGGCGCCTTGGGAATGTCTTCGTATAAGGCTCTTCAAACACTTCATTATGCCTACAGAATGGCTATCGCTTCCATATCCAGAAAGAACGTTCTGATGAAACCAGTGGCTCTTTATGAGCATTTCATTTATGTCTTATCAAACGTTTCTCTACAGCCGCAACATGATATCCATAACATTCATTCAAGGAAACCACACTATGTTGAAAAAGCTTGCTTGTAGCTGTTCAGGAACACTCTCACCTAAGACATCAAATAGTTCTCTTGAGGCATGACAGAATACGTATAACATTCATTTTCTGAATGAACACTGTGGTGAAAACACCTTGCTTGCAGCTGTTTAGGGGAATCTTCAAATAAGTCCTATCAAACATTTCACTACGGGCATGATGGAATATCTATAACATTCACTCATTGAAAGAATGCTGTGGTGAAACCAACTTCCTTGTAGCTTTTAAGGAACATCTTCATGTAAGTCTTTTCTAGCATTTCAGTATGAGCCATAGAGAACAGCTATACTTTCTTAAAATGAAAAAACATTGTACCTAACTCAGCTTTCAGGTAGACTTATAGTAACATTTTCATGTAAGATTTATTGAAAATTTCACAACATGTGCGACAGGATATCTATTACATTAATTCAATGAAAGATCACTATTGTGAAACCAGCTTGCTTGTATCTCTTTAGAAATACACTCATATAAGTCTTTTCTGACATTTCAGTGTATGCCATACAAAGTAACTATCACTTTATTACAATGAAAAGTCAGTGTGCTGATCCCAGGTTGCAGGTAGCTGTAGGAACACTTTCATATATGATATAAAACATTTCACTACAGCTATAGGAGACTATATATAAAGTTTATTAAATGAAAGAACACTGTGGTGTAACCAGATTGCTTGTAGCTATTTAGGAGTATCTTCATACAAGTCTTTTCAAACATTTCAGTGTATTCCATCCAGAATGGTTATCACTTCCATAAAATGAAAGAACGATGTTAAGAACCCAGCTGGAAAGTTGTCTTTTAGAAATATCTTTTTATAAGTCTTAACAAATATTGCGCTATGGTCATGACAGAATGATTTTAATATTCACTCAAGGAAAGAAGGATGAGCTGAACCCTTGTTTCCTAGTATCTGTTTAGGAAGAACTTCATAAAATACTTAAAAAATTACACTACAGACTTGAAAAATATCCATAAGATTCAGACACTAAAGGAACTCTGGTGAAACAAATGTGCTTACAGCTGTTTAGGGGCATATTCACCTAAGACAGTTCGAACATTTCAGCATATGCCCTACAGATGACCTATCAATTACTAACAATGTGAGAAGACTGTTCTAAGCCCAGTTTGCGGGTAGCTGTTTAGGAACATGTTCATATAAGACTTAACAAACATTTCATTGCATGTGGGACAGAATATATATAGCATTTGTTCACTGAGAGAAAACTGTGGTGAAACCATCTTACTTGCAGCCATTAAGGATCATCTTCGTATTAGTCATTATAACCATTTCAATATTTGCTGTTCTGATTGAATATGAGTTTCCAACAATGAAAGAAACACTGTGCTGAATCCAGCTTGCAAGTAAGTTTTAACTAACACTTCACTACAAGTGTCACAGAATATCTGCAATATTGTTTCACTGAAAGACCTCTGTGGTGAAAGCATCTTGAAGCTATTATTAGGAACATTTGTATTTGAGACATTTCTCACATTTCAGTATATGCCATAATGAATGGGTATCATTTTCCTACAATGAAAGAACACTGTGCTAAATAGAGCTCACAGATCGCTATCTAGGAACGTTTTTACATAAGACTTATCAAACATTTTACAATAGTCGTGACAGACTATACATAACATTCAGTCACTGAAAGAAAACTGTGGAGAAACAATCTTGCTTGTATATATTTAGAAACTTCTTCATGTTCACCATTTCAAGCATTTCCATATAAGACATACTGAATGAATATCACTTTGAGACAATGATATAATGTGCTGAAGCCAGATTGCAGGCAGCTGTTTAGGAACCTTTTCCTAAGAGACTTATCATACATTTCACTACAAAGTATCTATTACATCCATTCAGTGAAAGAACACTATTGTGAAGCCAGATTGCTGGTAGCTAATTAGGAACATCTTGATATAAGGCTTTTCTAATATTTCAGTTTATGCCAAACAGAATGACTATCATTTTCTTAAAATGAAATAACACTGTGTTGAACTCATCTTGCAGGAAGCCATTTAGGGTTTCTTCATACAAAACACCAAACATGTCACTACTGCTCTGACAGAATCTCTGTAAGATTCCTTCACTGAGGAACACACTCTGGTGAAACCAGATTGCTCATAAGTTTTTAGGAATATCTTTATATGAGGCTATTCAAACACATCATATGCTGTACAGAATGATTATCACTTCCATTAAATTAAACAACATTGTGATGCAACCAGCTGGCACATGCTATTTATGAACATTTTGTGTGTGTCTTATCAAACGTTTCTCTGCAGCCACAATGTGATAATTATTACATTCATTCAATGAAATACTGTGTTGAAAAAGCCTGCTTGTGGCTGTTTAGAAACATCTTCATGTAAGTGTTCATGCAAGCCTTAGCAAACATTTCACTACAGGCATGACAGAATATCTATAACATTCAATGTCTGTAAGAACACTGTTGGGAAACCATTTTGCTTGTAGCTACTTAGGGACATCTTCATAAAACTTATCCAGCATTTCACTACGGGTGTGGTAGACTATCTATAACATCCATTCACTGAAAGAACATTGTCTGGAAAACACCTAGCAAGTAGCTCTTAAGGAACATCTTCACATATGCCATTTCAAACATTTCAGTACATGCCACAAGGAACGGCTATCACTTTCTTACAATGAAAGAGCATTGTGCTTAATCAAGCCAACAGGTAGCTGTTTAGGGATATTTTCACATAAATCATATCAAACATTTGACTACAGATGTGACAATGTCTATAACATTTGTTATCTGAAAGAAAATCATGCAAAAACCATCTTCTTTTCACTGTTTAGGAACATCTGCACATAGTACACTTCAAATACTTAAGTATATTCCACACAGAGCGACTATCATTTTCACAAAATGAAAGAACACATGCTGAATCCAGTTTATGGGTAGCTGTTTAGGAACATCATATATCAAATATTTCACCACAGATGTGACAATATCTAGAACATTCATTCACTGAAAGAACACTGTGAAGAAACCATCTTGCTTGTTAGCTGTTTAAGAATATAAATAAAAGGCTCTTCAAACATATCACTTTATGCCATACAGAATGGCTATCATCTCCATAGCCAGAAAAGAATACTGTGATGAACCCAGCTTGCAAGTAATTGTTTATTAATATTTTGCTCAAGTCTTATCAGACATTTGCCTACAGTCATGACAGGATATCTTTAATGTCTATTCAATGTAATAACACTGTATTTAAAAGAATTTCCTTGTAGCTGTTTAGAAACATCTTCATGTAAGACTTATTAAACATTCCTTTGCAGGAATGACAGAATCTCTAAACATTCACTCATTGAATGAACACAGGGATGAAAGCAGTTTTCTTGTAACTGTTGAGGAACATCTTCATATAAAGCTTTTCAAGCATTTCAGTATATGGCATACAGCATGGCCATACCCTTCTTACAAGGAAAGAAGGTTGTGTTTAATAGCTTTCAGGTAGATTATTAGGAGCATTTTTATGTAAGACCTATTGAACATTTAACTACAGGCATGACAGAATATCTATTACATCCATTCAATGAAAGAACACTATGGTGAAAGTGGCTTGGTTTGACTGTTAAGGAAGATCTTCATTTAAGTCCTTTTCAGCATTTCTGTATATGCCATACTAAACGGCTGTCACTATCTTATGATGAAATTATTCTGTCCTGAACACATCTTGTTGGATTCTATTTAGGAACATCTTCATATAAGACCTCTCTAACATTTAAGCATATGCCATACAGAATGGCTCTCACTTACTTACAGTTAAAGGACACTGTGCTAAACCCGGCTTGCTGGCGGCTGTTTGAAACCTCTTCATATAAGACTTATTAAACATTTCACTACAGGCATGACAGACTAGCTATAACACTCGTTCACTGAAAGAACACTGTGGTGAAGCCAGATTACTTCTGGCGCCTTGGGAATGTCTTCGTATAAGGCTCTTCAAACACTTCATTATGCCTACAGAATGGCTATCGCTTCCATATCCAGAAAGAACGTTCTGATGAAACCAGTGGCTCTTTATGAGCATTTCATTTATGTCTTATCAAACGTTTCTCTACAGCCGCAACATGATATCCATAACATTCATTCAAGGAAACCACACTATGTTGAAAAAGCTTGCTTGTAGCTGTTCAGGAACACTCTCACCTAAGACATCAAATAGTTCTCTTGAGGCATGACAGAATACGTATAACATTCATTTTCTGAATGAACACTGTGGTGAAAACACCTTGCTTGCAGCTGTTTAGGGGAATCTTCAAATAAGTCCTATCAAACATTTCACTACGGGCATGATGGAATATCTATAACATTCACTCATTGAAAGAATGCTGTGGTGAAACCAACTTCCTTGTAGCTTTTAAGGAACATCTTCATGTAAGTCTTTTCTAGCATTTCAGTATGAGCCATAGAGAACAGCTATACTTTCTTAAAATGAAAAAACATTGTACCTAACTCAGCTTTCAGGTAGACTTATAGTAACATTTTCATGTAAGATTTATTGAAAATTTCACAACATGTGCGACAGGATATCTATTACATTAATTCAATGAAAGATCACTATTGTGAAACCAGCTTGCTTGTATCTCTTTAGAAATACACTCATATAAGTCTTTTCTGACATTTCAGTGTATGCCATACAAAGTAACTATCACTTTATTACAATGAAAAGTCAGTGTGCTGATCCCAGGTTGCAGGTAGCTGTAGGAACACTTTCATATATGATATAAAACATTTCACTACAGCTATAGGAGACTATATATAAAGTTTATTAAATGAAAGAACACTGTGGTGTAACCAGATTGCTTGTAGCTATTTAGGAGTATCTTCATACAAGTCTTTTCAAACATTTCAGTGTATTCCATCCAGAATGGTTATCACTTCCATAAAATGAAAGAACGATGTTAAGAACCCAGCTGGAAAGTTGTCTTTTAGAAATATCTTTTTATAAGTCTTAACAAATATTGCGCTATGGTCATGACAGAATGATTTTAATATTCACTCAAGGAAAGAAGGATGAGCTGAACCCTTGTTTCCTAGTATCTGTTTAGGAAGAACTTCATAAAATACTTAAAAAATTACACTACAGACTTGAAAAATATCCATAAGATTCAGACACTAAAGGAACTCTGGTGAAACAAATGTGCTTACAGCTGTTTAGGGGCATATTCACCTAAGACAGTTCGAACATTTCAGCATATGCCCTACAGATGACCTATCAATTACTAACAATGTGAGAAGACTGTTCTAAGCCCAGTTTGCGGGTAGCTGTTTAGGAACATGTTCATATAAGACTTAACAAACATTTCATTGCATGTGGGACAGAATATATATAGCATTTGTTCACTGAGAGAAAACTGTGGTGAAACCATCTTACTTGCAGCCATTAAGGATCATCTTCGTATTAGTCATTATAACCATTTCAATATTTGCTGTTCTGATTGAATATGAGTTTCCAACAATGAAAGAAACACTGTGCTGAATCCAGCTTGCAAGTAAGTTTTAACTAACACTTCACTACAAGTGTCACAGAATATCTGCAATATTGTTTCACTGAAAGACCTCTGTGGTGAAAGCATCTTGAAGCTATTATTAGGAACATTTGTATTTGAGACATTTCTCACATTTCAGTATATGCCATAATGAATGGGTATCATTTTCCTACAATGAAAGAACACTGTGCTAAATAGAGCTCACAGATCGCTATCTAGGAACGTTTTTACATAAGACTTATCAAACATTTTACAATAGTCGTGACAGACTATACATAACATTCAGTCACTGAAAGAAAACTGTGGAGAAACAATCTTGCTTGTATATATTTAGAAACTTCTTCATGTTCACCATTTCAAGCATTTCCATATAAGACATACTGAATGAATATCACTTTGAGACAATGATATAATGTGCTGAAGCCAGATTGCAGGCAGCTGTTTAGGAACCTTTTCCTAAGAGACTTATCATACATTTCACTACAAAGTATCTATTACATCCATTCAGTGAAAGAACACTATTGTGAAGCCAGATTGCTGGTAGCTAATTAGGAACATCTTGATATAAGGCTTTTCTAATATTTCAGTTTATGCCAAACAGAATGACTATCATTTTCTTAAAATGAAATAACACTGTGTTGAACTCATCTTGCAGGAAGCCATTTAGGGTTTCTTCATACAAAACACCAAACATGTCACTACTGCTCTGACAGAATCTCTGTAAGATTCCTTCACTGAGGAACACACTCTGGTGAAACCAGATTGCTCATAAGTTTTTAGGAATATCTTTATATGAGGCTATTCAAACACATCATATGCTGTACAGAATGATTATCACTTCCATTAAATTAAACAACATTGTGATGCAACCAGCTGGCACATGCTATTTATGAACATTTTGTGTGTGTCTTATCAAACGTTTCTCTGCAGCCACAATGTGATAATTATTACATTCATTCAATGAAATACTGTGTTGAAAAAGCCTGCTTGTGGCTGTTTAGAAACATCTTCATGTAAGTGTTCATGCAAGCCTTAGCAAACATTTCACTACAGGCATGACAGAATATCTATAACATTCAATGTCTGTAAGAACACTGTTGGGAAACCATTTTGCTTGTAGCTACTTAGGGACATCTTCATAAAACTTATCCAGCATTTCACTACGGGTGTGGTAGACTATCTATAACATCCATTCACTGAAAGAACATTGTCTGGAAAACACCTAGCAAGTAGCTCTTAAGGAACATCTTCACATATGCCATTTCAAACATTTCAGTACATGCCACAAGGAACGGCTATCACTTTCTTACAATGAAAGAGCATTGTGCTTAATCAAGCCAACAGGTAGCTGTTTAGGGATATTTTCACATAAATCATATCAAACATTTGACTACAGATGTGACAATGTCTATAACATTTGTTATCTGAAAGAAAATCATGCAAAAACCATCTTCTTTTCACTGTTTAGGAACATCTGCACATAGTACACTTCAAATACTTAAGTATATTCCACACAGAGCGACTATCATTTTCACAAAATGAAAGAACACATGCTGAATCCAGTTTATGGGTAGCTGTTTAGGAACATCATATATCAAATATTTCACCACAGATGTGACAATATCTAGAACATTCATTCACTGAAAGAACACTGTGAAGAAACCATCTTGCTTGTTAGCTGTTTAAGAATATAAATAAAAGGCTCTTCAAACATATCACTTTATGCCATACAGAATGGCTATCATCTCCATAGCCAGAAAAGAATACTGTGATGAACCCAGCTTGCAAGTAATTGTTTATTAATATTTTGCTCAAGTCTTATCAGACATTTGCCTACAGTCATGACAGGATATCTTTAATGTCTATTCAATGTAATAACACTGTATTTAAAAGAATTTCCTTGTAGCTGTTTAGAAACATCTTCATGTAAGACTTATTAAACATTGCTTTGCAGGAATGACAGAATCTCTAAACATTCACTCATTGAATGAACACAGGGATGAAAGCAGTTTTCTTGTAACTGTTGAGGAACATCTTCATATAAAGCTTTTCAAGCATTTCAGTATATGGCATACAGCATGGCCATACCCTTCTTACAAGGAAAGAAGGTTGTGTTTAATAGCTTTCAGGTAGATTATTAGGAGCATTTTTATGTAAGACCTATTGAACATTTAACTACAGGCATGACAGAATATCTATTACATCCATTCAATGAAAGAACACTATGGTGAAAGTGGCTTGGTTTGACTGTTAAGGAAGATCTTCATTTAAGTCCTTTTCAGCATTTCTGTATATGCCATACTAAACGGCTGTCACTATCTTATGATGAAATTATTCTGTCCTGAACACATCTTGTTGGATTCTATTTAGGAACATCTTCATATAAGACCTCTCTAACATTTAAGCATATGCCATACAGAATGGCTCTCACTTACTTACAGTTAAAGGACACTGTGCTAAACCCGGCTTGCTGGCGGCTGTTTGAAACCTCTTCATATAAGACTTATTAAACATTTCACTACAGGCATGACAGACTAGCTATAACACTCGTTCACTGAAAGAACACTGTGGTGAAGCCAGATTACTTCTGGCGCCTTGGGAATGTCTTCGTATAAGGCTCTTCAAACACTTCATTATGCCTACAGAATGGCTATCGCTTCCATATCCAGAAAGAACGTTCTGATGAAACCAGTGGCTCTTTATGAGCATTTCATTTATGTCTTATCAAACGTTTCTCTACAGCCGCAACATGATATCCATAACATTCATTCAAGGAAACCACACTATGTTGAAAAAGCTTGCTTGTAGCTGTTCAGGAACACTCTCACCTAAGACATCAAATAGTTCTCTTGAGGCATGACAGAATACGTATAACATTCATTTTCTGAATGAACACTGTGGTGAAAACACCTTGCTTGCAGCTGTTTAGGGGAATCTTCAAATAAGTCCTATCAAACATTTCACTACGGGCATGATGGAATATCTATAACATTCACTCATTGAAAGAATGCTGTGGTGAAACCAACTTCCTTGTAGCTTTTAAGGAACATCTTCATGTAAGTCTTTTCTAGCATTTCAGTATGAGCCATAGAGAACAGCTATACTTTCTTAAAATGAAAAAACATTGTACCTAACTCAGCTTTCAGGTAGACTTATAGTAACATTTTCATGTAAGATTTATTGAAAATTTCACAACATGTGCGACAGGATATCTATTACATTAATTCAATGAAAGATCACTATTGTGAAACCAGCTTGCTTGTATCTCTTTAGAAATACACTCATATAAGTCTTTTCTGACATTTCAGTGTATGCCATACAAAGTAACTATCACTTTATTACAATGAAAAGTCAGTGTGCTGATCCCAGGTTGCAGGTAGCTGTAGGAACACTTTCATATATGATATAAAACATTTCACTACAGCTATAGGAGACTATATATAAAGTTTATTAAATGAAAGAACACTGTGGTGTAACCAGATTGCTTGTAGCTATTTAGGAGTATCTTCATACAAGTCTTTTCAAACATTTCAGTGTATTCCATCCAGAATGGTTATCACTTCCATAAAATGAAAGAACGATGTTAAGAACCCAGCTGGAAAGTTGTCTTTTAGAAATATCTTTTTATAAGTCTTAACAAATATTGCGCTATGGTCATGACAGAATGATTTTAATATTCACTCAAGGAAAGAAGGATGAGCTGAACCCTTGTTTCCTAGTATCTGTTTAGGAAGAACTTCATAAAATACTTAAAAAATTACACTACAGACTTGAAAAATATCCATAAGATTCAGACACTAAAGGAACTCTGGTGAAACAAATGTGCTTACAGCTGTTTAGGGGCATATTCACCTAAGACAGTTCAAACATTTCAGCATATGCCCTACAGATGACCTATCAATTACTAACAATGTGAGAAGACTGTTCTAAGCCCAGTTTGCGGGTAGCTGTTTAGGAACATGTTCATATAAGACTTAACAAACATTTCATTGCATGTGGGACAGAATATATATAGCATTTGTTCACTGAGAGAAAACTGTGGTGAAACCATCTTACTTGCAGCCATTAAGGATCATCTTCGTATTAGTCATTATAACCATTTCAATATTTGCTGTTCTGATTGAATATGAGTTTCCAACAATGAAAGAAACACTGTGCTGAATCCAGCTTGCAAGTAAGTTTTAACTAACACTTCACTACAAGTGTCACAGAATATCTGCAATATTGTTTCACTGAAAGACCTCTGTGGTGAAAGCATCTTGAAGCTATTATTAGGAACATTTGTATTTGAGACATTTCTCACATTTCAGTATATGCCATAATGAATGGGTATCATTTTCCTACAATGAAAGAACACTGTGCTAAATAGAGCTCACAGATCGCTATCTAGGAACGTTTTTACATAAGACTTATCAAACATTTTACAATAGTCGTGACAGACTATACATAACATTCAGTCACTGAAAGAAAACTGTGGAGAAACAATCTTGCTTGTATATATTTAGAAACTTCTTCATGTTCACCATTTCAAGCATTTCCATATAAGACATACTGAATGAATATCACTTTGAGACAATGATATAATGTGCTGAAGCCAGATTGCAGGCAGCTGTTTAGGAACCTTTTCCTAAGAGACTTATCATACATTTCACTACAAAGTATCTATTACATCCATTCAGTGAAAGAACACTATTGTGAAGCCAGATTGCTGGTAGCTAATTAGGAACATCTTGATATAAGGCTTTTCTAATATTTCAGTTTATGCCAAACAGAATGACTATCATTTTCTTAAAATGAAATAACACTGTGTTGAACTCATCTTGCAGGAAGCCATTTAGGGTTTCTTCATACAAAACACCAAACATGTCACTACTGCTCTGACAGAATCTCTGTAAGATTCCTTCACTGAGGAACACACTCTGGTGAAACCAGATTGCTCATAAGTTTTTAGGAATATCTTTATATGAGGCTATTCAAACACATCATATGCTGTACAGAATGATTATCACTTCCATTAAATTAAACAACATTGTGATGCAACCAGCTGGCACATGCTATTTATGAACATTTTGTGTGTGTCTTATCAAACGTTTCTCTGCAGCCACAATGTGATAATTATTACATTCATTCAATGAAATACTGTGTTGAAAAAGCCTGCTTGTGGCTGTTTAGAAACATCTTCATGTAAGTGTTCATGCAAGCCTTAGCAAACATTTCACTACAGGCATGACAGAATATCTATAACATTCAATGTCTGTAAGAACACTGTTGGGAAACCATTTTGCTTGTAGCTACTTAGGGACATCTTCATAAAACTTATCCAGCATTTCACTACGGGTGTGGTAGACTATCTATAACATCCATTCACTGAAAGAACATTGTCTGGAAAACACCTAGCAAGTAGCTCTTAAGGAACATCTTCACATATGCCATTTCAAACATTTCAGTACATGCCACAAGGAACGGCTATCACTTTCTTACAATGAAAGAGCATTGTGCTTAATCAAGCCAACAGGTAGCTGTTTAGGGATATTTTCACATAAATCATATCAAACATTTGACTACAGATGTGACAATGTCTATAACATTTGTTATCTGAAAGAAAATCATGCAAAAACCATCTTCTTTTCACTGTTTAGGAACATCTGCACATAGTACACTTCAAATACTTAAGTATATTCCACACAGAGCGACTATCATTTTCACAAAATGAAAGAACACATGCTGAATCCAGTTTATGGGTAGCTGTTTAGGAACATCATATATCAAATATTTCACCACAGATGTGACAATATCTAGAACATTCATTCACTGAAAGAACACTGTGAAGAAACCATCTTGCTTGTTAGCTGTTTAAGAATATAAATAAAAGGCTCTTCAAACATATCACTTTATGCCATACAGAATGGCTATCATCTCCATAGCCAGAAAAGAATACTGTGATGAACCCAGCTTGCAAGTAATTGTTTATTAATATTTTGCTCAAGTCTTATCAGACATTTGCCTACAGTCATGACAGGATATCTTTAATGTCTATTCAATGTAATAACACTGTATTTAAAAGAATTTCCTTGTAGCTGTTTAGAAACATCTTCATGTAAGACTTATTAAACATTGCTTTGCAGGAATGACAGAATCTCTAAACATTCACTCATTGAATGAACACAGGGATGAAAGCAGTTTTCTTGTAACTGTTGAGGAACATCTTCATATAAAGCTTTTCAAGCATTTCAGTATATGGCATACAGCATGGCCATACCCTTCTTACAAGGAAAGAAGGTTGTGTTTAATAGCTTTCAGGTAGATTATTAGGAGCATTTTTATGTAAGACCTATTGAACATTTAACTACAGGCATGACAGAATATCTATTACATCCATTCAATGAAAGAACACTATGGTGAAAGTGGCTTGGTTTGACTGTTAAGGAAGATCTTCATTTAAGTCCTTTTCAGCATTTCTGTATATGCCATACTAAACGGCTGTCACTATCTTATGATGAAATTATTCTGTCCTGAACACATCTTGTTGGATTCTATTTAGGAACATCTTCATATAAGACCTCTCTAACATTTAAGCATATGCCATACAGAATGGCTCTCACTTACTTACAGTTAAAGGACACTGTGCTAAACCCGGCTTGCTGGCGGCTGTTTGAAACCTCTTCATATAAGACTTATTAAACATTTCACTACAGGCATGACAGACTAGCTATAACACTCGTTCACTGAAAGAACACTGTGGTGAAGCCAGATTACTTCTGGCGCCTTGGGAATGTCTTCGTATAAGGCTCTTCAAACACTTCATTATGCCTACAGAATGGCTATCGCTTCCATATCCAGAAAGAACGTTCTGATGAAACCAGTGGCTCTTTATGAGCATTTCATTTATGTCTTATCAAACGTTTCTCTACAGCCGCAACATGATATCCATAACATTCATTCAAGGAAACCACACTATGTTGAAAAAGCTTGCTTGTAGCTGTTCAGGAACACTCTCACCTAAGACATCAAATAGTTCTCTTGAGGCATGACAGAATACGTATAACATTCATTTTCTGAATGAACACTGTGGTGAAAACACCTTGCTTGCAGCTGTTTAGGGGAATCTTCAAATAAGTCCTATCAAACATTTCACTACGGGCATGATGGAATATCTATAACATTCACTCATTGAAAGAATGCTGTGGTGAAACCAACTTCCTTGTAGCTTTTAAGGAACATCTTCATGTAAGTCTTTTCTAGCATTTCAGTATGAGCCATAGAGAACAGCTATACTTTCTTAAAATGAAAAAACATTGTACCTAACTCAGCTTTCAGGTAGACTTATAGTAACATTTTCATGTAAGATTTATTGAAAATTTCACAACATGTGCGACAGGATATCTATTACATTAATTCAATGAAAGATCACTATTGTGAAACCAGCTTGCTTGTATCTCTTTAGAAATACACTCATATAAGTCTTTTCTGACATTTCAGTGTATGCCATACAAAGTAACTATCACTTTATTACAATGAAAAGTCAGTGTGCTGATCCCAGCTTGCAGGTAGCTGTAGGAACACTTTCATATATGATATAAAACATTTCACTACAGCTATAGGAGACTATATATAAAGTTTATTAAATGAAAGAACACTGTGGTGTAACCAGATTGCTTGTAGCTATTTAGGAGTATCTTCATACAAGTCTTTTCAAACATTTCAGTGTATTCCATCCAGAATGGTTATCACTTCCATAAAATGAAAGAACGATGTTAAGAACCCAGCTGGAAAGTTGTCTTTTAGAAATATCTTTTTATAAGTCTTAACAAATATTGCGCTATGGTCATGACAGAATGATTTTAATATTCACTCAAGGAAAGAAGGATGAGCTGAACCCTTGTTTCCTAGTATCTGTTTAGGAAGAACTTCATAAAATACTTAAAAAATTACACTACAGACTTGAAAAATATCCATAAGATTCAGACACTAAAGGAACTCTGGTGAAACAAATGTGCTTACAGCTGTTTAGGGGCATATTCACCTAAGACAGTTCAAACATTTCAGCATATGCCCTACAGATGACCTATCAATTACTAACAATGTGAGAAGACTGTTCTAAGCCAAGTTTGTGGGTAGCTGTTTAGGAACATGTTCATATAAGACTTAACAAACATTTCATTGCATGTGGGACAGAATATATATAGCATTTGTTCACTGAGAGAAAACTGTGGTGAAACCATCTTACTTGCAGCCATTAAGGATCATCTTCGTATTAGTCATTATAACCATTTCAATATTTGCTGTTCTGATTGAATATGAGTTTCCAACAATGAAAGAAACACTGTGCTGAATCCAGCTTGCAAGTAAGTTTTAACTAACACTTCACTACAAGTGTCACAGAATATCTGCAATATTGTTTCACTGAAAGACCTCTGTGGTGAAAGCATCTTGAAGCTATTATTAGGAACATTTGTATTTGAGACATTTCTCACATTTCAGTATATGCCATAATGAATGGGTATCATTTTCCTACAATGAAAGAACACTGTGCTAAATAGAGCTCACAGATCGCTATCCAGGAACGTTTTTACATAAGACTTATCAAACATTTTACAATAGTCGTGACAGACTATACATAACATTCAGTCACTGAAAGAAAACTGTGGAGAAACAATCTTGCTTGTATATATTTAGAAACTTCTTCATGTTCACCATTTCAAGCATTTCCATATAAGACATACTGAATGAATATCACTTTGAGACAATGATATAATGTGCTGAAGCCAGATTGCAGGCAGCTGTTTAGGAACCTTTTCCTAAGAGACTTATCATACATTTCACTACAAAGTATCTATTACATCCATTCAGTGAAAGAACACTATTGTGAAGCCAGATTGCTGGTAGCTAATTAGGAACATCTTGATATAAGGCTTTTCTAATATTTCAGTTTATGCCAAACAGAATGACTATCATTTTCTTAAAATGAAATAACACTGTGTTGAACTCATCTTGCAGGAAGCCATTTAGGGTTTCTTCATACAAAACACCAAACATGTCACTACTGCTCTGACAGAATCTCTGTAAGATTCCTTCACTGAGGAACACACTCTGGTGAAACCAGATTGCTCATAAGTTTTTAGGAATATCTTTATATGAGGCTATTCAAACACATCATATGCTGTACAGAATGATTATCACTTCCATTAAATTAAACAACATTGTGATGCAACCAGCTGGCACATGCTATTTATGAACATTTTGTGTGTGTCTTATCAAACGTTTCTCTGCAGCCACAATGTGATAATTATTACATTCATTCAATGAAATACTGTGTTGAAAAAGCCTGCTTGTGGCTGTTTAGAAACATCTTCATGTAAGTGTTCATGCAAGCCTTAGCAAACATTTCACTACAGGCATGACAGAATATCTATAACATTCAATGTCTGTAAGAACACTGTTGGGAAACCATTTTGCTTGTAGCTACTTAGGGACATCTTCATAAAACTTATCCAGCATTTCACTACGGGTGTGGTAGACTATCTATAACATCCGTTCACTGAAAGAACATTGTCTGGAAAACACCTAGCAAGTAGCTCTTAAGGAACATCTTCACATATGCCATTTCAAACATTTCAGTACATGCCACAAGGAACGGCTATCACTTTCTTACAATGAAAGAGCATTGTGCTTAATCAAGCCAACAGGTAGCTGTTTAGGGATATTTTCACATAAATCATATCAAACATTTGACTACAGATGTGACAATGTCTATAACATTTGTTATCTGAAAGAAAATCATGCAAAAACCATCTTCTTTTCACTGTTTAGGAACATCTGCACATAGTACACTTCAAATACTTAAGTATATTCCACACAGAGCGACTATCATTTTCACAAAATGAAAGAACACATGCTGAATCCAGTTTATGGGTAGCTGTTTAGGAACATCATATATCAAATATTTCACCACAGATGTGACAATATCTAGAACATTCATTCACTGAAAGAACACTGTGAAGAAACCATCTTGCTTGTTAGCTGTTTAAGAATATAAATAAAAGGCTCTTCAAACATATCACTTTATGCCATACAGAATGGCTATCATCTCCATAGCCAGAAAAGAATACTGTGATGAACCCAGCTTGCAAGTAATTGTTTATTAATATTTTGCTCAAGTCTTATCAGACATTTGCCTACAGTCATGACAGGATATCTTTAATGTCTATTCAATGTA